>NW_028237005.1:0-69239 GCF_017979445.1 Akebia trifoliata
TGATTTTAGGAGTTCAATCTCGGGTTCAGCTTGGGTTAATGAGCTCAAACCCATAATTGGATTGAGTTGAGCTTGGGTTGAGGGTTTTACAACTTGGGTTTTCCCTCCAACCCATCCAGGTTGCAGCCCTAACTAGAAATATAACTTCTATTTTATAAATATGGCTGTAATTATATTACATAGACGGATTTGATTTAGTAAAATTTTTCTTTGAGAGATCTCTTTTCAGGTGGATTCTAGATTTTCTTATTCTTTCATTATTTCACACAACAATAATCAAGATTTCCTATTTTTTTCATGAATTAATTTTATTAGGATCTACAAATTCCAATACATTAGGATTTTTTGTACGTCAAATGGCGTTATTCCATTAATAAAACATAGGGCTGAGATGGGAGGTCAAACACAGCAATGCTATGGATCCATTTAAATTGGGAAAGGGAATATCTTTTCATCACACACATATATTTGATGTCCTGCATTAAACTTCCCAAAAGATTTCAATTTGAAATAACAATTGAGTTTCCTCAATGAACATTGACATGGATGCGTTCATTGAAAGGGTGTGGATCTTTTAACACACCTTGAAGTTGGATGGAACTGTTTTACCTTTATAAGGACTTAAGATAAACGTGGCTTCGTTATAAAATAAAAAAATTGTGTTGTATGATTTAAAAAACATAAAAGAACAAAGAAAACTGTTAATTCTAAGAAGTAGAACTTACAGTCTGGTTGATGTTTTGTGTGCCATAAAATATAAAATCAGAATTTCATCGACAAAGACTAATCAAAGTGCAAAGGTGGCAACTAAATTTTTTGAAGTCAAGGGATTCATGTCAAATATGCCTCACAATGTGGGAGGGCAATAATAATAATAATAATAATTTTTAAATGAATCTATCTAAATCTTAAGGATTTTTTTTTTGGGAAAATTACTTAAAGGACTCTCGCAAAGGAACTTCTTTCTAAATAGTCCCTAAGATTTCGATAGTAGTTTGGCAGGATTTTCTAAATGGCCTTGAAAGCACCCTCGATCCGCGGGGTGCGCAGATCCGTTTTTGACCCTTGAGGTTTGGGAGTTGCCACCTAGTTATTATGGTCTAGGAACCGAATATAGACTCGAAACGAATAAAAACGACTAATCTACTAAAGAGAAACTGAGTCCAAGAATCACATTACGGGGTTTGAAGGTGTTAGGCACCAACCCCGCCCGGCCAATGTCGATCTCTATTTATCCCAAATAAGACTACATTGCTAACAAAAAAACCTAGTTAGAAAGAACAAAAAAAAAAAAAAAAAAGAAATTTTACCTTCGAATGCAACAATTCTATTCCCTCAGATATGATAAGACCGCTCCTTGAACCGTACTCTTTGTTTCGTTCTGTCTCCAGATCTGATTTCTGATCTCCGAGGCAAAGTATCTCTTTCTTAGATCTGGATTCTTCGAATTTTTTTTTATGAATTTTGGGGTGTTTTTGAAGGGCTTCTAGGTGTTTTTCAAGCTAAAATCAAAGTATGGGTGTTAGGTAAGGAGTTGGGACTTCAAAATTAAGGTTTATCGGAGGCTAGGGAAGCTTTTTGACTTACTTCTCTTAGAGTTTATTATTTCATACGAAAATAGGGTGTGGAGGCTCCTATTTATAAACTTTTTTAAGTACCTTTTAGATAGAGTTAAGGTTTAATTATAATTCTTTTAGAGAGAATTATTGTTTAATTATAATTCTTTTATAAAGAGTTATTATTTAGTTAGAATTCTATTAAATAGAGTTATTATTTAATTATGATTACTTTAAATAGAATTATTATTTAAGTAGAACTCTATTAGGATTTTGACTTTTAGTCTCATTTGATTGACTTTAAGATTTTGACTTTAGTCTTACTTGGTTGACTTGACTTTAGTCTTACTTGAGTGACTTTAATATCTTGACTTTAGTCTTACTTGATTGACTTTAAAATTGACTTACTCTTATTTGATTAACTTTAATTTTTTGGAGAACCCCCCTTTATTATATCTTTAATTTTTTGGGCCCCCAGATGGAGGGGTTTTTGAAAAAATATTTTGGCAACCATCAACAATTTTGCTTGAGAGTCTGATTGATCAATTTTTTGGTTCAAAATTTTTAAATTAATTTTATTAATTCACTTTACATTACTTAATTTTTTATTTATTAGTTTTAAAATTTTTAATTATTAAAATTATAAAATTATCGTTTTGCCCTTGGAGAGGACTTTTTGCGTTTTAAGTCATTTTTCAATATTCCAGGATGTTTTAGAATCGATTTTTCATAAGAAATTCAATGAGAATAATTGTTTGTGTCATTTATAAAAAATTTTGTGCGAAATGGTCGTGAACTTTTTGAGGGGCATTTTCGTAATTTTGTCAAATTTTGTGAAAATTCACAAAATGGTTTACTTGGTTTCGATTTATTATTTTATGTGTTTGAATGAGTTTTTCTAAGCGTAACGTAGGCTCTTGGGATGTTTTAAGGTTAGGGGTATTTTGGTAATTTAGTTATTTTTTAGTGATTTTTATTTTGAAGCTTCGTTTTGTCTGCAAAAATGATGATTTCTATGTTTCTGGGGTCATATTTTCCTAACGTAGCGTGGTTTCTATAGTTTTGTCAGTTCAAGATACCTCATCCGGATTTCTGAAACATATCTAGTAACAACTAAAGCATTGGAATAATCATCCATTATTGGGAACCGTTGCAATCGGGTTGACGAGTTGATTAATTAGGCGAGTGCAAAATGGGGTGTCTACAGATTCCCCTCTTTGATAGAGGGTTGAAGTAAACTAGATAGCAAATCTATTTTGGTAGATAGTGCGATATTCGAATGCAAAAGCTAGTGACAGTTCATTTTGTAGCCTGATTTAGCAATTCGTCGGGACGTTCCGATCCTTAAGGGTAAAACTCTCCCCGAACAAGTTTGTCAGGTCCTTGAGCTTAAACTCTCACTAACAATGTCAGATCTTCGAATTTTTAAAAATTCTCCCTGACTAAAGCAAAAGTGCACGTGTGTGCAATGGTGTGATGCTTATTGAGTAAAAATGTGTCAGGTCCTAGAGTTTTTCTCTCGCTGACAATAATGATTCAAAATTGAGATGTACTTATGTAATGAAAGCAATCATGGCAATGTTGAATAATGAGGTAATTGGAGTCATAACATTGTAGGTACTTCGTTAAATCCTATTTGAAATTCTTTTTTAGAGTTCGAAAAAGTTTGAGTCTCGTTTATCTGACTCGAACCTATTGTAGCTACGCTTCTCGGGCTAAAGAACTTAAATAATCCTGTTAATTCAATATGATTCAAACAAAGTTGGAGTCTCGTTTCTCGGACTCTGGCTAAGGTTTACAAGAACTTAAACAATCCTATTAAAATTGGAGTCTCATTTCTCGACCTCGAACTAAGGTTTATAGGCACTTCAAAAAATCTATTCATTTTATGATTCAAAAAGTTGGAGTCTCGCTTCTCGGACTCGAACCTAGGTTTGTAGGCACTTCAAAAAACCTACTCATTCTATGATTCAAAAAGTTGGGGTCTCGTTTCTCGGACTCGAACTTAGGTTTGTAGGCACTTCAAAAAACCTATTCATTCTATGATTCAAAAAGTTGGAGTCTCGCTTCTCGGACTCAAACCTAGGTTTGTAGGCACTTCAAAAAACCTATTCATTCTATGATTAAAAAAGTTGGAGTTTCGTTTCTCGGACTCGAACTTAGGTTTGTAGGCACATAAAAAAACCTACTCATTCTATAATTCAAAAAGTTGGAATCTCGTTTCTCGGACTCGAACTTAGGTTTGTAGGCACTTCAAAAAAACCTAATCATTCTATGATTCAAAAAAATGGAGTCTCGTTTCTCGGACTCGAACTTACTAAGCCACGTTTCTCAGGCTTAGATTTATAGGAACTTAAACAATCCTATCAATTCATTCTATGATTCAAAATTGAGCTCAAAGTTTGAGAGATCGGGTCTTTATTGGCTTATCATGCATTTGGATTCATAATTATCATTGCACTTCATCGGACTTTTAAGTAAGATTTTCCTTTTTATCATGTGATTAAGAACAAAACTTTGGAGTTAAATGACTTTCAAAAATGCCCCTAGTTTCAAGATTGACTTTAACTGGAACTTGACTATTAGACTGATGGAGTGGATTACACTTAAAAAATATGAACTCTGATGTATGACAGATAGAAGAACTAACATTCCCTTAAATTCAAGACTCTTAAGATTATCATATGTACAATAAGGGATTGATAATTTTCTTTTGAATTTCTTTTGAAAAATGCTTGAGCTGGATTTAAAAAATCTTGATAAATATTAGAATAGAAGATCTTCCTCTTCAAAATGATTGATGATTCTACATTTTCCTTTGGCGAACACTTGAACAAGTAAACATATACATAAATATTCTACAATGTTCAAAATGACTTATGAGTTTCTTCAACTTCAACATTGTTTTCATCGAATGTTGTGGCTTGAATGATTTTGCATTTCTCAATTTTTGTACAAGTTTTCTTCTAAATTTTTTTCTTGATGGGACCTTTCCTCCCTTTTGATGTCCTAATTTTTGCTCAGGTTTCCTTTCCAGGTTTTCAACTAAGCAGAATTTTCTTTTCTTTTTCTAAAGATGCCTTGATTTTTGCTTGGGTCGCCTTTTCAGGTTTTCAACCTAGCAAGCTTTTTTTATTTATGGTTATGCCCTACCTTTTGCCTAAGTCGCCTTTTCGGGTTTTCGACTTAGCGGACTTCTCTTTTTTCTCGATGATCTTGAATATTCAACTCGATAGCTTCTTAGTTCCCTACACTTTAATCGAGTCAATTAGCATTCAGGATGACTTAATAGGTGGGCTTAGGATATGGTTTAAAAAGAAAGGGTAAAAGGTTCGACTTCCCAAAATGCCCCTAGTTTAATATTTTCTTTTTTTTTGTCATTCTTTTTTATAAATTCTTTTGACACCTTTTTTCTAATGCCCCTAATTTGACATTTTTTTCTTGTCAATTTTTTCTAATGCCCTTAGTTTGGTATTGTTTTTCTTTTCTATCAATTTTTTTTACTCTTTCTTTTAACACACCTAGTTTGGCATTACTTCCCTTTTTTTGTCAATTCTGTTGATTCTCTTTTTCAAATGCCCCTAGTTTGGCATTATTTTATTTTGAACCTTTCCATATGGGATTTTCCTTTTGGATGACACTTTTCTCAAGTAAATTACATTTTTTTTGCGTGACCGGGCCTGAAGTAACTTCTCAGGTTGCCTACGTACCCCAAATATTTCTTTTTTTCTTTTGAGATCAGGTCAAAACGTAGTTTATACTAAGTTCATACTAAGATTCCCTCCCAAGGTTGGTCAGTGTGGTTTAGAAAGAAACAGGCTATTTGATTTTTTAGAGGTTGCGAGGGGCTAAAGAAAATTATCTTTTTTTTTTTGGTAAGACAGGAAAATAGTTCGACCAAAGAAGGCCTCCTTTGGTGAAGTGCTAATTGATTTGGTTAAAGTTATAGGAACTTGATGTCTTAATTGCTCCGTGGAGGAAGGTCTTCTTTTGAGAAAAAGTAATTTTCAGTCTTCTTCTAAGAAGGGGTAATCTTCAGTATTTTTTTAAGAAGGAACAATCTTCAATCTTCTTTTAAGAATGAGTGATCTTTAGTCTTCTTTTTTGAAGTTGAATGTGATTGAGTTTTTTGTATTTGACTTTGACTCGTTCAACCATTTCCAAACTTCGAAGAAAATCTCATATTTTTTTGTGAATGATAACTCTTTTCTCTGAGTGAAAAACATGATGAATCCATTCTTTCAAATCTTTGCACCTTTGTCACTGGTTTCAACTGCATCATTTTTAATGATCTTTGACCTTGAAGTCCACCTTCGACTTTATGTCTTGATTTATTTTGGTGCAATCTATTCTGATGAGACTATGCAGGATCATTGTTGAATTTCTTAAGTAATTTATTATTCTCTCATGTTCCCCAGAGGATAATGTATCACCAATTTTCACTTCTTGAGTGTACTCTTTAATTCTAATATTTATTAAGTTTGATTAGTGAGCTCTAAGTCAATCCTCATGTTAGATATTATGCTTAAATCATTATTACACGCATGATAATCAGAAGCTTCTATATTTTATTGGAATTGAAAAACATAGACTGACAAAATCGACTAAAACTTGAAATTTGAAGAAAGACTAACGTAACTAAAACAACTGACTAGATTTAAAGACTGACGAAAATTGGATTGAAACCCAAATAAAACTCAGGGACAATTATCTACAAAGAGAGAAGATCCTTCTAGGTGGATGGACTACTTGGACTTGACATTGGTACTTTGACTAGACGACTCTTTTGACGGACCCAAAATGACACAGATGAGGGTTTAGAATGTTTAAGGGCACTTAAGATTAACCATTAATTCTGAAGGTTTCACTTTTAACCACATGATTAAAATTTTGATATAAATTAGCCTTCCGGTGGAAAATATCGAATCCAAATACACTGTAAGTTATAGTGACCAAGAATGTGAAAAAGATTAGTCATGGGTCTACCCCTGATTAGGATAAAACCTTTGATCAGATAAATTAATTTGATTTTAAGATCGAATCTTTTTATATAAAGTGGCTTGGATCTTTAAAAGTGAAACCAATTAGTCCAACTGATGTGGTATTGATCAGTTTGATCCATTTGTCAATTGGGCCAACTGGTTTAATTGGTTCAAATTGATCGGTACATTTCACCGATTAGGTCAGGTTGATATAGTGGGTTTAGTTTGAATAGTCTGGATCAGTTCACCCACTTACTTGTTGGTTGAATTAAATAGAGCAACCCGGGAACACCCATAGTCAGTTCAATTCGTGACATATAGGAAGGCTTCTAGACTCTAGGTATACTATGTGCAATGCAATTTATCTGGCCACCCTTGCCCAAATGCACCTATATACCTCTCGAGCGTACTCAATCAGACGGTACGTGGTGACTTGGTTTGATATACCGTATAGGTGATAATCTAAAACTCTAACCCACTTCTCTGAAGTCAAAAGCAACCAGTTTAATCCCCAGTTTAGAGGTGGCGTACGATGCTGAGTAAGGGCCCACTTAAATACCTCTCGTCTAGAATAGATGTTGTCTATCCCCCTCGTACAGTAGGGTACAGCGGGGCAGGATCTTACTTAGGCACTGATTTTGATCAAGAAGTGCAATTGGTGAACTTAGATTATCTTTGATATACCGTATAGGTATGAGTTTAGGGTTGTAGCTTTCATAAATGGTTTAGCATCCCACAATGGGATCGACCACGTACTAGTACTATGTTGGCAATCGGGACATGTGACTGTGCGGCTTACAATAGGTTAAAGGCTCAGGTCACCCTAATATGGGTGCATCGATATACCTTTCAGAGTCACCTGATCAAACGGTACTGATGCCCCAGTTTTATATACCCTAAGGTACGTGACTGGAGTTGTGGTTTTCATGAATGACGTCGCATCTCCGAAGAAACCGGGTCAAGCACTAGTGCCACGTTGGCTAGATTGGGACATGCAAGAGTGCAAAACAATAAATAAACGTGCTAGTGATGTGTGCAAAGTAGGGTGGGGTGTGCCCGGGGCCTTTTCAACAAATGGGCCCATAGGCCTGATTATACCATCACACATTGATACCATATGAATATTAACCAAAATAAATACCAATCCAATAACATCATTAAGATCACCAATAAGCACATCAACTATATATCTGATCAAGATCAATGGAAAATTAATTAATGAGCATGGCTTAGAATAATTGATCAAACGCAAACATTGCAATAGGTATAATTTTTATAATTTTTAAAGTCCAATCGATGATCACTTTTGGGTGATCAAAAATAAATCAAGATTCGAATATATATTACATTGATGATAGAATGATAATTATTGAGATGAGGGGTGATGAACCTTTTTTTTTTTTAATTATAAAGAAAAAACTAGGAACACATCCCAAAAAAAATCAAAGAGAAAGGTCCTAGTGCCAAATGAGCTCGTTCTCAAGAACATTAACTGTGCTAACACTAGATAAATTTCAATTTTCGGTGAATTAAGAAAATATAATCTGAACTTGCATCGATGATATCTAAGGCTCCTAATAATGAAATCAAGTAAATTCAGGTTCTAAATTAATCTACTCGATGGGATCTACGTTTTATTAAGAGGTGCCTAGACCTAATTCTGACTAGAATATTCTGTAAAAACGTTTTAACATTGCTATCCCAATCTTCATTTAGCAATAATTCCAGATTTATAGATTGAACTTGCATCGATGATATCTAAGGCCTTCGATAACGAAATTGAATGAACTCAGGTTCTAAATTAATCTACTCGATGAGATCTACGTTTTATTAATAGGTTCCCAGACTTAATTCTCACTAAAATGTTCTGTAAAAACGTTTTAACATTGTTGTCCCAACCTTCATTCAGTAACAATTCCAGATTTACAGATTGAACTTACATCGATGATATCTAAGGCTTCCGATGACGAAATTGAGTGAACTCAGGTTCTAAATTAATCTACTCGATGAGATCTACATTTTATTAATAGGTGCCTAGACTTAATTCTCATTGAAATATTATATAAAAATGTTTTAATATTGCTGCCCCAACCTTCATTCAGCAACAATTCCAGATTTACAGATTGAACTTGCATCGATGATATCCAAGGTTCCCGATAACGAAATTGAGTGAACTCAGGTTCTAAATTAATCTACTTGATGAGATCTACGTTTAATTAACAGGTAATCAGATTTGATTCTTACTAGAATGTTCTGTAAAAACGTTTTAACATTACTGTCCCAACCTTCATTCAACAACAATTCCAGATTTACAAATTGAACTTGTATCGATGATATCTAAGACTTCCAATAACGAAATTGAGTAAACTCAGGTTCTAAATTAATCTACTTGATGAGATCTACATTTTATTAATAGGTGCCCAGACTTAATTCGTACTAGAATGTATTGTAAAAATATTTTAACATTGCTATCCCAACCTTCATTGTTCCATCATTTTCATATGTCAATTTGAATCTTTCATTATTTAGGGGCTATCAAAAAGTGACCCTTAATTGGAAAAAAAATACAATATACAAAATCATCCACAATCAAGCTACAAAAATAAATAAATAAATAAATAAATAAATAAATAAATAAACCAATAAAATAAATCAAACTAAATAATAAAAAAAAATAGGTCATCCTGGCATTGCTCCCATACTTGGGGTTTTTCAAATCTGATCCTCCATGGTCCCCAGTGGAGTCACCACTGAAAGTGCCCTCGATCCGTGGGGTGTGCTGATCTGCTTTTTACCCTTGAGGTTTGGGAGTCGCCACCTAGTTATTATGATTTAGAAACCGAATATAGACTCGAAACGGATAAAAACGACTAATCTACTAAAGAGAAACTGAGTCCGGAAATCATATTACGGGGTTGGAAGGTGTTAGGCACCAACCCCGCCCGGCCAATGTCGGTCTCTACTTATCCCAATTAAGACTATATTGTTAACAAAAAAACCTAAATAGAAAAAAAAAAGAAAATTTTCCTTCGAACGCAACAATTCTATTCCCTTTGATCTGATAAAATCATTCCTTGAATTGTACTCCTTGCTTCGTTCTGTCTCCAGATCTGATTTCTGATTTTCGATGCAAGGTATCTCTTTCTTAGATTTGGATTCTTCAAATTATTTTTATAGATTTTCGAATATTTTTGAAGGGCTTCTAGGTGTTTTTCAAGCTAAAATCGAAGTATGGGTGTTAGGTAAGGAGTTGGGACTTCAAAATTAGGATTTATGGGAGGTTAGGGAAGCTTTTTGACTTACTTTTCTTAGGATTTATTATTTCATAAGAAAATAGGGTGTGGAGGCTCCTATTTATAAACTTTTTTAAGTGTATTTTAGATAGAGTTAATGTTTAATTATAATTCTTTTAGAGAGAATTATTGTTTAATTATAATTCTTTTAGAAAGAGTTATTATTTAGTTAAAATTCTATTAAATAGAATAATTATTTAATTAGGATTACTTTAAATAGAATTATTATTTAATTAGAACTCTATTAGGGTTTTGACTTTTAGTCTCATTTGATTGACTTTAAGATTTTGACTTTTAGTCTTACTTGGTTGACTTGATTTTAATCTTACTTGAATGACTATAAGATCTTGAATTTAGTCTTATTTGATTGACTTTAAAATTGAATTTAGTCTTATTTGATTAACTTTAATTTTTTGGAGAACCCCCCTTTATTATATCTTTAATTTTTTGGGCCCCCACATGGAGGGGTCCTTAAATAAATATCTTGGCAACCATCAACAATTTTGCCTGAGAGTCTGATTGATTGATTTTTTGATTCAAAATTTTAAATTAATTTTATTAATTCACTTTACATTATTTAATTTTTTATTTATTAGTTTCAAAATTTTTAATTATTAAAATTATAAAATTATCGTTTTGCCCTCGGAGAGGACTTTTTGCGTTTTAAGTCGTTTTTCAATATTCCAGGATGTTTTAGAATCGATTTTTCGTAAGGAATTCAATGATAATATTAGTTTGTGTCATTTATAAAAATTTTTGTGCGAAATGGTCGTGAACTTTATGAGGGGCATTTTTGTAATTTTATCAAATTTTGTGAAAATTGGCAAAATGGTTTATTTGGTTTCAATTTGTTACTTTATGTGTTTGAATGAGTTTTCTTAAGTGTAACGTAGGCTCTTGGGATGTTTTAAGGTTAGGGGTATTTTGGTAATTTAGTTATTTTTTAGTGATTTTTATTGTGAAGCTTTTTTTTGTGTGCAAAATGATGATTTCTATGTTTCTGGGGTCATATTTTCCTAGCGTAGCGTGGTTTCTATAGTTTTGTCAGTTTAAGATACCTTATCCAAATTTCTGAAACATATCTAGTAACAAATAAAGCATTGGAATAATCATCCATCATTGGGAACCGTTGCAATCGGGTTGACGAGTTGATTAATCAGGCAAGTGCAAAATGGGGTGTCTACAGGCCTCTCAACCTCATTCCCTCAATTTCCCAAATTTGAAATACCCAACTACCATTTTTCTCATCTTCTTCACATAGTTAGGTTTTCCAAGGGAGATTGCGATAATTTTTGACAATCTTTGATCATGAGTGACGAATGGAGAATGGTATTATTTTCACTTTGAACATCTAGACGTATTTTATTTATTTATTTCAATTATTTATAAATAAATAAAAATTGAAAAACGAAGTTCAGATTCAATTTTTTTGATGATTACATTGTAACTTTTGAATTGCAATCATAATTTATGCATTTTTGGATATTTCAAGGAGTTTTACCAAGTATTAAAGTTGAAAAAAAAAGTGAAAAAATCTAGTTTACATTACAACACCGAGTTACCACTTTTTATTTAATTACTGTCAAGTTTGATGGTAATAAAATATTGTTGAACTCCCCAATAATTAAATAAAAAGTGGTGAACTTGACACTAAGTGGTGAGTTCACCACTTTTTAACTTAGTGTCGAGTTTACTACTTTTTATTTAAGTATTGCCAAGTTCGACAATATTTTCATAAGAAAAAAAACAGTCGAACTCGACAGTAATTCAATAAAAAGTAGTGAATTCGACAATGTAATGTGAACTAGATTTTCATTTTTTTTCCAACTTCGATTTTTGGTATATCTCCGCAAAATACCCAAAAATGCATAAATTATGGTACAAATAAAAAATTACGATGTAATCATAAAAAAAAATTGAATCTCAACTTTTTTCTTCAAATTTTTTTTATTATAAATCATGAAAATAAGTATAAAAAAAATCTAGATGTTCAAACTGAAGAGAATATCATTCTCCATTCATCACTCATGATCAAAGTTCATCAGAAATGATCGCAATCATCATTTGAAAATCTAACTGTGAAAAAGATGAGAAAATGATAATTTGTGTCTTTCAAATACTTTATAAAGGTGAGATGAGGTTCAGGGACTATTAAGAAAAGAAAAGTTTACTAAATTGACTATTAAGAGACAGTCCAAAACTTAGGGACTATTTAGAAAAAAGTCCCTCCGCTATGGTCCCTTAAGTAATTTTCCCTTTTAAAATATATATATATATATATAGAGGAGCATTCGACTGACAATCTTAGGATGACAAAATGTTGTGTAGATAGGTGATTTTCGAGTCTGAATATCACCTTCACAAGGATTTGGAGTTACTACCATTCTTTTTATAAAAGGGTGTAAATGGTCTCACCCAAAAAATAATTTTGGAAAAAGTGATTATTTTGACTCTCATGTGGATTAGAACACCGATACACATAAGATCTAAGTAAGGTTCACTTAGAGAGAGGGGAAGGTGTTAGGCACCCCTCTCTCTTCACCAAAATGTGATTATCTTAAAAAATATGATCATTCTAATGAAATAAAGAAATAAGAAAATGTCAAAGAACGATAATTTGTACCCTTAAACGTAAGGGGTTTACTGTCAACTTTGATCAAAAGGATAATCTCATTGAAAGAGATGATCCTCACGCAAATCTTGCCTTAGGAACATTATTTTAAAAATTATTGGCTTATAGCAATGGGTCTACTCTAATGGGTTGAGAATGGCTCAACTTCTGATAACTTCAAAACAAGTTGAGTGGTGTGTGCAGATTATGTTTGAGGGTTTAAAACGATTTTCTTTTGAAAATAATTACAACCCCTATACTTTCGATCGAACAGAAGTTCGATCTACCAGAGGTAGGGGAGGGTGAACATTACATCTTAGAGGTCTTTTAAAATCAAAATTAAAGAAGTGAGTAGGGGGGAGATAGAAGAAGGAAATGGAGAGGAGAGAGATGGGGGATTTACATAATGGAAATCCTACACTAGACCTACCTTCATGTTTGAACCTTCATTCAGTCTTCTTCTTCTCCTTCTCCTTCTTTTTTTTTTCTTCTTAAATCCTTAAGAAATTGATTATAGGTTTCTTTTTTAGAGAAGGGAAAGTTAATAAGAGAGCGGGAGAGTTGAGTAGAATGAGATTGAGAGGTTTTTGAGTTTTTTAAAGCTTGAGAGCATAAGAGCGTGAGAGTTTTTTAAGAGGTATAAGGGGATTTTTATAGACTTCTTGGGTTGCTTTTAGGTAGAAATGTCAAAGGTGAAGAATTAAAGGATAATGGCATGAGGTGTATACATTGAGGGTTTGTTATTTTGATGTTGGGAAGGGATATATGTGGAAGGTAGTGTAAATGGATCAGTCTTGACCCAAGTGCGTTGGATTTTTCAACCCATATGAGTTGAGTGTTAGGTAGGGTTAAGGGGTGTAGGTGTTAGTTAAAAAATTATTATGTAAAAAAGGTAGTTGTGGATATTTTGAGAGAGTGGAGGAGATGGTAACAAGTGTTCAAAGGGAGTATGAAGGTGTGTATTAGGTGAGTTGATTAAGGAGAATGAGTGTGGGTTGGGTTATTTTTTAGAGAATGATGGGGGGTAAGTTATGACATGGGTGTGGGTTGATTAGCTTTTTGAGAATGATGATGGGGTTGGGTAAAAGAATTTGGGAAGTAAGTGGTGGTGATGACAAGTGTCCTTTTTGATGATCAAGGGTTGTATGAACCTTGATTGGTTATGATCATGTATATGAGTATGGATAGGGATATGAATTTGGGTTTGGACTTGAGAAGGTTTGATTTGAATGAGTTTTTGATTTAGTGAGAGCTTAGGTCTTAGAATTGATTTGAATCTAAGGTTGAGGTTAGAGTTGGATTGTATTGGCTTAAGGTTAAGTTAGATTAAAATATTGGCTAGCGTTAGAATTTTGTTAGGATGAGGCTAAAATGATATTTAGGGGGTTGAATATTGGTGGGCCTTAGGTGGTCTTAGAATGTGTCTGAGTTCGAGGTTCGAAGAGTGAAAGGTTGATAAGGTAGTGGGCTTAGAAGGCCTTATTGTGGGTCCATGAGACCTTTAAGGGTCTCAGGAACTTTAGATTTGATCAAAATGTAGATTTTCAAGAATTTGGGCTTTTAGGCCCATTGGCGGATTTTGTTGGAAAAAGTGATTTTTTTTAGTCCTTTCAAATGGGAGCTCGTTCAAATTAAGGTGTTTTACATGCTAATAAATTTTGTCCTATGTTCCTTAAAAGTTTCAGATTGAGTTGAGTATTTGTGAGGATAATCTCTATGGTGAGGAGATCATCCGCACCAAAAATCAGTTGAATTTGAAACTTCTAACCCATCAAAATTACTTTAGAAATGTAAACTGTCGATTTCTTACCAAAAATTTGTAAACCACTTTTGATAGACTTAGAAGTTTCAAATTCGGTTGATTTTTATAAGGATAAATGGTGAGGATGATCTCTTCACCATTGAGATCAGTCTTACAAAAAATCAGCCAATTCCAAAACTTTTAAGCCACATAGGACAACAATTTTGTCAGCATTTTATCATCCTAAGATTGTTAGCCGGATGCCCCCCTCCCATATATATGGGTCATGGTTGGCTATAAGGGTGGCAATCTTAACAAGACCCGTGAACACGACTCGTAAAAACACAAAATTAGTTGGTTTAGGTCAAGCTTAATTAGGTTTGAATCATAATAGTGTTGATCCATCTATGATGATTATTAAATGGGTCGTGTCTAGGTTAGGGATGTCAACTTGCTTAACCCATTTTGACATGTTTACTTATTGTGTCATTAACATGTTTTAAATCATGAAACAAATGAAGTATCTCAAATGTCAACAATTATTTAAGGGGTATAAAATTACGTTTTTTTACTAGAATTTCGTAAAACTTTTTCATAATACCTTTTTTTTTTCTTTCAAATTTTATAAAATAGAGTAGGTTTTTTAAGATATTTTTAAATAATTAAGAGTTAAGCTTATAATTTATGAAATGAAAATACTTTCATTACAAAGTAAGGAATGTTTCCTAACTACATTATCTTGTGGCATAAAAAAAACATGATTCAATGCCACAGGGATGCAGAGGAAATAACTCTAAAATTTTTGGAATTTATTATTTTTTCAACAATACTTTATTTATGTTGGTAGATATTGATTTATGATTATGTGACTTTATTTTTATTAATTGTATTTTAATTTTGGTGTTGGAAATAGAACTTATTTTTTTCACTTAAGATTATAATTTTACTGAACGGATTAGGTTACCTATTTAATAAATGGTTCAGGTTACCTCAACACCATATTCACCAAAGTCTCCGGCTTATTGAAAAAATCGCGATTAAGTAATGATTTTTTTTGTAATCATAATTTCTTTCCTTTAATGATTTAATCATGACTTTTTTTTTTAATAAAATGTTGCTTTTATGAACTTCGCGATTAAATCACAAACTTCACAATTAAAGCGCGAATACGTAAAATAATGAGGATGCAAATCATAATGACATTGATTTGATATTTTTGATATGTTAATGAATCCTAATACGGGCTCATTTTTGTAATTTTCTTTATTATTATTATTATATATTTTGAATCAAATAAACTTTGAATATGTTGTGTGTAGACACCCAAATTTGATCGGGCCCTCGATACAAAGTGCCTAAAATCTATTAAAATTGGAATGCGCCCCAAGGTCCAAACCTTCAAAATCCAATATATTTTGTCATTTTCTTTCAATAAACAGCTTAATGCCCTACTCACGTGGCCTACAGACCAAAAACTCCTCATCCCACCTCTACACTTCTCAACCTACCCCAATCCAAATCCCATTCAATTCAACCAATCTACCCAAGCCCAACCTACAACCTAAGCCCATTGGATTTAACCCATCATCCATTATTATTCAATCCACTACCCAATTATTCTACCCCAGCCCAACATCACAACCAATCATTTAAGATCATCAAGATGGGACACATGTCACCACCTCAACTCACCTCCCTCATCCAACTACCTACCTCCATCACCTTTCTTTAAAAAATCATCTACCTACATCTCAACGCATACCTCTTTCTAACCTACACTCATCATTTCCTACATATTTATTCTCACAAATCAAATTCATACCCTTCTCTCCAATCAACTCATCTAACACTCTAACTACACACCTCTTTTGACACATGTTATCACCTCCTCCACTCTCCCAAAATTTAATCAACCACCTTCTTACACCCTCATTCTCTTAAGCCAAACACCACTCCTCTTCACCTCACTAAATACTCAACTAATTAACCACCTTCTTACACCCCCCATTCTCTCAACCAAACACCATTCATTTCATCCCACCAAACACTCAACCCAAATGGGTTGAAGGATTCAACCCATTTGGGTTACAAATGATCTATTTAAACCTCCTTTCTCACAAGTCTCAAACCATTCTACTTATTCCCATCAATTCACCCAATTATACCTCTAGAAATTACCTTCCAAATTTTATAAATCCCCCCTCATTCTCAACACAACCACCCAATGAAAAAAATACATAATAGAAGACTAAAAAATCACTCTCGCTCAATATTCACACTCAATCCTCTACTCTCAACTCATTCAATTCACTTTTAAGTCAAACATCACTCTCAAAGTCAACCATCATCTTTTCACAATTTTCTATCTTCTATCCAAAACAAGTCAAGGAAGACTCATCCTTTGAAGGTCCAAGAAGGTCAACTCAGAACAAGGTGAGTTTTGGACAAACAATCCCCTTTCTCCTTCTATAACTTTTCATCTTCTACTTCTTCTCCTTCTTTACACCTATGCACACATCACGAAAGGATTGAATCATCGAATGGCCCATTTTCAATAGGGGTACCCTTAATAGTTTAAACCAATATCAAAGTCACCCGTACTTGAGGGCACATATCGGATCTTTCCGACTCTTTTTATTTATTTTATCTTTAAATCGACCAAATTCGAGGTTACTACCAAAGGTAGAAGGAGTACGGTACCTAACACTTTTCCCACTCCCTAATATGGATCCCCTTTCCTAGATCCAAGGTTGGACCAATGAGCCCTATCCGTACGAGTCGCAGGTGACTAAAAAAATGATTTTTCAAAAAGTACATCATAGGTAACTATTCACACCCATTTCCAAAAATAATGGTGGCGACTCCAAATCCCCAAAGTGATTGAGATATTTGAAAATGAAAATTCGTGTCCACAACTTGGCGACTCCACTGGGGAGTTGACTAGCGAGTTCGACCTATTTTTCCTATTCAGTTATTTGTATTAAAAAGTATTCCCATTTGTTTGTGTTTGTGTTTGTGCTTATCCACTAATATCTTTTGTCTTTTTTTTATTTTTTATTGTCATTGAAGAATGCATGTAATATTTATTTATTTTCACGTTTTAGTATTTTTATTTTTCATAAGACAAATAACGTGTAAAATGGATACACCTTTTCAAAAAATGCACGTGCACGCTTGTTTCATAACCCAATGCACAAACTACCCCTTCCTTTGTTAAAATCTTAGTCCCGGATGCCAGTACTCTCAAGCCTCCGAGATCGTTATTTTAGGTGGCGGGGAGGAGAACATCCACCTCATTCACCAGCCTAAGACGTAGACATTTCAGTGTACATTGAGGTTTGAAGAATGGGTATCCGAAAAATCACCCATAAATTTGCATGCATCGAAGCGAGATTAATAGATTTAGGACAATAAGATTTTCAAAATCAAATGTGTATTCATCCCATGTTTATATGTTGTAATTTTTTTTTAGCCCACGAAGGCAAGTTGTATAGACTTTGGGCCACTTTCCCTTATATGTTTCTTTGTATATCCCACTAGGTAAAGGGGGAAGGTTGCTTTTCCTTTATGTTTTGCATTATTAAAAAAAATTGTGGCCCAAGCCAAAAATCAGAGGCAATGTGCTTTAAAATCTAGAAATGGGGGACCAAAATAGAGACCAGGAACAATTTTGGACAGTCAGAAAAGGTTATGATTAGTGCTTCATGCACGAACTTAAGGAAAATGGTTCAATCAATGTGCCTAATGCACGGACTTAAAAAAAATTTCTTAGGTTCGTGTGTGAGTGATGAGTGTCTCCAAACACTTAATTATACGCACATTTTCTGGATATTTATCTTGATTTTTGTCCTATTTCTCCATATTAAGATAATAATCATGATAAGCTTCAAATCACCACATTGCATGTTAATTAGGCTTAATTATATATAAATAAATTCATTTACTAGATAAATCTAATTACGTGTGTTTTTTGTGCAGAAAATCAACAATTTGGAATCAAAATCTAAAGGCAAAAGTATTTGGGCCCACTTTGGAATGCCCTAATCCTTAACTCATATTCTCTTCTTTTGTCTTTTTGTATAAAGAAAAGTGAAAGTTACTTTTAGACTCTTCTACACACATTTTTCTCTATAAATAGAGCCTCCACTTTTAGAGAAAGGGTTCCATCTTGGTTCTCTTATCCAAGACTCCTTTAATCTAAGGCTCTTAGCCTATTCTTTTGGCTAAATTGTCTTGTAAGAAATAGAAGAAGAAGTTGTAATTTTCTCCATGAAATGAAGAAAAGTTATTTCATCTCTTATCTTTCCTTTCTTGCAATGACATTAGGCTAAGTTCCACTCCATTGGAGAGTGGAAAAGCCTAGAGCAAGTTCTTGTGTTATTTCTAATTTCATGTCTTTCTTTTATTTAAAATGCTTATGAGTTCTCTTTAAGTTTCTTGCACATTTTATTCTTAATATAGATACTTTATGCTTAGATTAGATCAAGATAAAATATGCTTAAAGTGGATAATTGGTAGTAGGAAGTTTTCAAAGAATTCTACTTTGTTTATGTTCCCTCATTTTATTTTATTTGCAAAACTTTTCGATCTAAGGAGCTAACACCACGCCCTTACGATTGAGTTATAAAAAGACTAGAGACTAGGAGTTTCTCATCAACATGTTTTCGGTAGATCCATCTCCAATGGTGTTTTACTTTCATAAGTTTACTTGCTTTTAATTTCTTTTACTTTAGTTCATTTTCGAGTAATTTTACATCTTCTTATAAGTTCAAAAATACAAAGAAAAACAGTTTTAATTCCTTTTAGTTAATTTGAATTTTATCCTCTTAGCTTAACTCTATTCCTCCTTTCTCTTGGGTTCGATCCTTTACTTGCCCCACAAGTAAGGTAAAAGTAAAATTAATATTAACTCCGGTGAGAAGAACAATGATAGTCTCATCAGTGAGGGCACCCAAATTTTTTTTTTCTTTTGAAAATTAAGATTTTGGTTTGTATTCAAAGCACAGATCAATACAAAAGCACTCTGATCCATACCTTAAAACAGACCCTAAAAATAAATAAATAAATAAATATTTTTTTGCTTATTTCATTCTTTACATCAGTCTTGACAACTTTTTTCTTAGATTTTATTTTTTATTTTGGATTTTAAGGCTTAAAAAATAATTAAATGAACCACTTTTATCATTAAGCTTAGGGCCTCACCACTCTTTTTTTTTATCCAATCAGAGCTTGCCTACACTCTACCGATCAAAATTGATTTGCCCAACGTAATGCACTACCGACTTCGGTCACAATCAACCTCCCCATCATCCATCACCTATGATCAATCCAATTCGAGTCCACGACCTGAATCCAATCCAAATCAGGTCCACAACCTGTAACTATTTCAAAATGGGTCCACGACTCATATCCATTTCAAAATGGGTCCACGATTCATATCCATTTTAAACTGGATCCACGACCCGTATCCACTTTGAATGGGTCTACAACCCATATCCATTTCGATTTTGATCCATGACCCGTATCTATTTCAAATCGGGTCCATGGCCCATATCCACTTTGAATGGGCTTTATAACCCGTATCTACTTCAAAATGGATCCACGACCCATATCCATTTCAAATGGGTTCATGACATGTATCCATTTCAAATCGGATCCACAACCCGTATCTACTACGAATGGGTCCACGACCCATATCCAACTCAAATTGGGTCCACGACCTATATCCATGTCGATTTGGGTCTACAACCCATACCCACTTCTAATAGGGTCCACAACCCGTACCCAATCCAAATTAGGCCCATGATCCATTTTCGACTCGAGCCATGATCCATATGTGATCCATCAAGATCAACAATCAGCCGATCAATCCAAATTGGGCCCATGATCCATTTTCGACTCAAGCCATGATCCATATGTGATCCATCAAGATCAACAATCAGCCGATCAATCCAAATAAATCCAATTATCTTCCAATAAATTAGATTTAAAAAAAATTAAAAATTTTAAAAATTAAAAAATTATAAAAAATTAAAATAAAAGAATTTTAAAGCACCAATTGCAATTCTTGATCAAAATCGATGCTTAAGAACAATCTAGCCCTGTCGATATGAGGAGAATAGGCTACATTTATTCAAGGAAATGAGATAATTTAATAGTGTCATGTACGCTACCTCTTCCATGGGATCTGACTGGTCGATTTTGATTTCAAATAATTAGATTAGAAAACTAACAAAAATGATATTTTTCCAACTCGATTCATTTGCAGTAATCCGTTTTTTACAATATATTTTATCAACTTCGTGTTGATGCCAGTTCCGTGTTGATGTAATTATTTTTTGTCATGCCAACTACGTGTTGATGTAATCGCTTTTAAATTATGCCAACTCTATGTTGATGTCGATTCCGTGCTGATGTAATTCTTTTTCAAATGTTTTACCAACTCCATGTTAATGCCAGTTCCATGCTGATGTAATCATTTTTTATTATGCCAACTCCACGTTGATGACAGCTCCATGCTGATGCTAGCACCATGTTGATGTAATCATTTTTAAATTATACCAACTCCATGTTGATGCAAGCTCTATGCTGATATAATTCTTTTTCAAATATTTTACTAACTCCGTGTTGATGCCAGCTCCGTGCTGATGCTAGTTCCGTGTTGATGTAATTATTTTTTAATTATGCCAGTTCCGTACTAATGTAATCATTTTTTAATCATGCCAACTTCGTGCTAATGACAGTTCCATGCTGATGTAATCATTTTTTATGCCAACTCCGTGTTGATGCTAGCTCTGTGCTGATTTAATCGCTTTTTAATTATGCCAACTCCGTGTTGATGCCAACTCCATGCTGATGTAATACTTTTCAAATGTTTTACCAACTCCATGTTGATGTAATTTTTTTTTCAAATGATCCAATTCTGCGTTGACACTAGCTTTGTATTGACGAACCACGCTTTATAAAAAAAATAAAAAAAAAAAAAAATTGGGTGCCATCCCTAATAATTACCGAGCCTAATAAGATATCATGCATCTTACCTTTTGTAAGCAGTATACTGCCACTTATTTTTTTTGTATTTACAAGTGGCTAAACGAAAGAAGTACAAACACCCTAAGAAGCCTCCTTATTTTTTTTCGATCTTTATCAACTATGAGCAACTCAGAAAACCAACAACCTATGACGAATGAATTAGTCGAGGCTAATGCGATGATAGCAAAGTTATTGGAAACAATAAAAAGACAAGAAAAAATGCTGACGGTCGTCTTAAGTAGTACTAATTTTTTGTAAGCACAAGCCGATCAACATTAAGCATCTGGGTCAAACCCCGAACGCCTTAAGCAACCACAACCAGATCTACAAACCACCCCACCTCCTACTATGCCAGTGTATTAAGGCTCTCCACTTTACATCCCACAAAATCAACCACCTCCGGTGGTCGTCCCAAATGACGAGTATGACTTTAGGATTCTCGAAGCCAAGCGTGCTACTAATGACAAAATGGCCTAACAGATCAAATCTCTTCAAGAGGAAATGAAATGAATCAAGGGCACGAAAAGCCTAGGAGGGACCACGTTCAGTAACCTTTTTTTTTACCTCAACGCACAACTGCCGGCTAAGTTCAAATGCTAAGAATTTGAAAAATACAATGAGATAAAATGTCTTTTGTTGCACCTAAAGTTATACTACGGGTCAATGTGCCAATATGGCGATGAAGACAAATTATTGGTAGAATTATTTTAAAGGAGCATGACTAAGCCAACCCTCAAATGGTTCTTTGGACTGGACCATACACTCATCACAAATTGGCAAGATTTGGCCAAAATGTTTTGGCATAACTACTGGTTCAATACCGATGTGGGGTTGGATCGGAACGACGTGGCAAAAATGACACGGAAACCTAGAGCGATAGTGAAGAAGTATGCTAAAAAATGGAGAGAGTCAGCTTCACAAGTGAGGCCAGCAATGACTGAACAAGAGATGAACACCACGTTTATTTCGACATTAGGACACATATTTTACACTCACTTGGTGGGACACTCTACAGGCACCTTCTCAAACTTAGTGTAAATGGCAGATCGGGTCGAGGATAGGATCCGAACCGACTTTGATTTTGCAAACTTTGAGGCATAAGTATGATGATCTACTCAAACAAAATTCGAATGCAAAAAAATGCATTTCTTTCCTAGGAATATTTAACGGACATTTATCCTCAGGAAGTGTATTAATTTAAAATGTCTATCTTCTAAATAATATAAAAATCAAAATTAAGAAAAAAAATAAAAAAGGGGGTCGCATGTCCTTCTTGAGATATTTATCGAGCATTCGTCCTTAGGAAGGTATTAATTTAGAATGTCTATCTTTCAAAAAAAAAATCAACAAAATTTTTTTCCCTTCTGGAAAATAATTATTGGAACTTCGTCCTTAGGAAGGATATTAATTTAAAGGGTCCATTTAAAAAAAATTATTACAAAAATATATATTCAAAAAAAAATTAAAATATTTCAAAACATCTTTTAATTATGAGCTTCATGCCTACAAAGAATTTGGAATCAATGAATGACATGAGTATCCCATCAAATTTTGAAGAGTCAGACCTAATTCAATGAGAGGGTTGAAGACGACCCAAAAACCTAAAGATTATCGTCATACTCTTTTAAACCCATTTTGATTACTTTTGGCCCGCATAAGTATAAAATTGTGAACGGCAAACCAATGAAATGTTTTGTTTAAACTGGGGCATTTTTCATACTTCTTAGTCCTAAGACAATCAAATATCTCATTCATTCATCCAAAACCTTCAACTTAAAACCATCAAGTCCAATTTCAATCAACCACTTTTACTTCAACGATCAATTTTCAAATGGAACTCGCAAATTGGAAAGAAGTCCATGTCGACGCTATATTGATTTGTTCTTTGTTAGAAATTTTCCTCACAAGACTTATCAAAGAAGAAAATGAAAATATATGTGTCGATTCAGGAGCAAACCCAAACGAACGATCCTAAGAATCCCAGGGAAACATATCAAAAATGATCAACAAATGAAGAAGAACGCCGAAAAGAAGAGCAAAATAGTTCAGTCCTTATAAAAGGAAAATATTCTAGTCCAATTACGAAGGATTTGCCACCGTTAAAGATTCTAATCTACAAAAGTTCTATTTCTTGAGTCGACAAACATTAAGTGACATCAAAAAATATTCTTGAAAAATCAAATCTCGAAATGAAGAGAGGCTTTTCTTCTACTACCCTAACATATCTACAACTAGTCAACCTACTCGAGCCTTTATTATCCTTCTATTACCTAGAACCAAGGCATGCCACCCCACACTAGGGCGATTTTGAAAAAAAAAAAGAAAAAGAGAATATCATTTCAAAAAAAAAAAAGAAAAAAAATGGATACGTTCAAAGTGACATGGATCAAACTCAATGAAGTATAGTTAACAACATCAACCATCCAAAAATCCATCAAATCTAAGATTTCCAATGGGCTACACGTCACGAAATCGAGGAATTAATAATTATTTCTGAATGAAAGTTGGGACAGCAACGTTAAAACTTTTTTACAGAACATTCTAGTGAGAATTAAGTCTGGGAACCTATTAATAAAATGTAGATCTCATCGAGTAGATTAATTTAGAACTTGAGTTCACTCAATTTCGTTATCGGAAGCCTTAGATATCATCGATGCAAGTTCAATCTGTAAATCTGGAATTATTTCTGAATGAAAGTTGGGACAGCAACGTTAAAACGTTTTTACAGAACATTCTGGTGAGAACTAAGTCTGGACACCTATTAATAAAATGTAGATCTCATCGAGTAGATTAATTTAGAACTTGAGTTCACTCGATTTCGTTATCGGGAGCATTAGATATCATCGATATAAGTTCAGATTGTATTTTCCAAATTCACAGAAAATCTGAATTTATCTAATGTTGGCACAATTAATGTTCTTGAGAGTGAGCTCATCTCAACTATTGTCATTCTATCATCAATGTAACACCTATTGGAATCTCAATTTATTTTGGATCACCCAAAAGTGATCATTGATTGGACCTTAAAAATTATAAAAATTATGCTTATTGCAATGTTTGTTTGATCATTATCATATGCCATATTTATTGATTAATTTACCATGATCTTGCTTGAAATACATGATTGATGTTGATCGTAATGTTAATGTGCTTATGTGCTGGGAATAATGTGATCTTAATTGAATATTCATATGATTTGAATGATTTTGGTTTTGATTAAATATATGATTGGTTTGATTGGATCCATGGGTCCATTTGTTTGAAAAAGGCCCCGGGCACACCCCACCCTGTTTTGCACACACCACATGCACGTTTACTGTTTTGAGCACTTACACGTCCCATTTAGCCAACGTGGCACTAGTGCGTGGCCCGGTCTCTTCGGAGATGCGACGTCATTCATGAAACCCACAACTCCAGTCACGTACCTTAAGGTATATCAAACTGGGGGCATCAATACCGTTTGATCAGGTGATTCTGAGAGATATATTGATGCACCCAGGCTTGAGCGACCTGAGCCTTTGACCTATTGTGAGCCACACAGTCACATGTCCCGATTGCCAACGTAGTACTAGTACGTGGTCGGTCCCCTCGTGGGATGCCAAACCATTTATGAAAGCTACAACCCTTGACTCGTACCCATAGGTATAAAAGATAATCTAAGTGTATCAATTGCACTTCTTGGTCAAAACTGGTGCCTAAGCAGATCTTGCCCCGCTGTACCCTACTGTACGAGGGGGATAGACTACGTCTATTCTAGACGAGAGGTATTTAAGTGGGCCCTTGCTCAGCATTGTGCGCCACCTCTCAACTGGAGATCAAATGGGCTATTTTTGGCTTCAAAGAAGTGAATTGAGGTTTTAGATTATCACCTATATGGTATATCAAACCAAGTCACCACGTATCGAAAGGTATATAGGTGTGTTTGGGCAAGGGTGGCCAGATAAAAATGCATTGCACGTAGTAAGCTTAGAGTCTAGAAACCTTCCCAATAGGTCACGACTCGAACTTATCGTGGGTGTTCCCGGATTGTTCATTGAATGAAATCTTATGAGACTTTGTGATTGATATGAATGTATGTGAATGATGAGATCAGAATGCATGTGAATGATTAAATGGATGTATGTGAATGATGAGATCAGAGTGTATGATTGTCCTCAAGGATAAAAAATGTTATTTTTGAAAATCAAAATGGGTGCACCGACCCAATAAAAAATCAATCTCTTGCAAATGACCCAGCCCAACTCGATCCAACAATCCTGATGGACCGGGCCATTTAAATCGAAATAGAAATCAAATTTTCAAAGAAGAAAAATAGTTTACAAAGGGAAAGTATTTTCTAGAAAAAATATTTTCCAAAAGAAGTGTTTTCCAAAAAAAAGTGTTATTCTCTAAAAAAATGTTTTCTAAGAAAAAATGTTTTCCAAAAAAATATTTTCCAAGAGAATATACTTTCCAAATAAAAAACTATTTTTCAGAGAAAAAATATTTTTCAGAAGAAAATGTTTTCAAAAAGAAAAGAAAAAGAAGGAAAAATAATTTGCAAAAGATCTATTTTTGCATGAAAAGTTTTTATGGACCTTGGAAAACTACCAAAAAAATGTTGTAAAAAAATAATCAGATTTGTGAAATAAAAACATTATTTTCTAATATTTTTCAAGAGTGCAACATAATTATTTTTCTTCTGAATAATCATTGAATGGACGAATTTTTTAATGGATTGGTGCACAAAATTCAATAAAATCTCAGGGTTCATTTAAAATGTTATCAAGGGGGTGACACTGAAATTGGTTAAATTTACCTTCAAAGAGGTTTAAGGGTTATCATTGTATTTAAGCTCACTCGTCCATCGTCTAGCTAGGGTTGTAAATCCGGTCAGTTAGAGTAAACGTCAATATCAAGTCAACAGTCAGAAATGACCTCAAAATTTCTCAACATTGTCCAGTTGTTCTTTGAAGATCATAGTACTTCAATCCTACCGGTTATAAGCAATATCTCAGTCCTCAGTCTTAATCAAACTCGTGTGGGCACTTGTCTTGAGTTTTCATGAGTCATTTGGGTTAGCTCGAGTCCTTTTTTCCAGCAAGGTCATGTCTTCCTTAGATTGAGTCTACTCTTTCCTATTGAGTCAAGTTAGTTCATCGAGTCTATAGAGGTGTCTGTTGCCCCATCTGAAATTAATCGGATAAAGGAAATTTTTGAATACCTCGAGCGCATTAACGAATTAACTAATAATTTGATAGATTTCGCTCCTGAGCAAGAAGATAAGAGTCGGGCTCAAGAAAACAAAGGTCATTGACCTCGGAAGAAAAATAAATTCCTAAAGAGATTCAAATAGAAACCATCTTATCTCTAGAGGAACACAAGGGGATAATGAATTGACTCAGAAATTTCAAAAGACTTGTTCGTGTGATCATATGAGGGTATGCTAGGTACAAGCTTGGGTGTTGTTCAACATGGAATGGATACTCGTCTATATCAATGGAATCAAAGAAGATGTTATAAAAATGTATCAGTGCTATCCTCACTACATCTTGAGTTTCAAATCATATATTATCAGTCGATATGGGAGTACCTTTTGAACTAATCTCTGATAATGGGTCGTGCTTCAAAGCATAAATCATTACTCTATGTTTAAAGTTGAAGATCCGGCAGCACAAATCATCCCCCTACCGTTCTCAGATCAATGGAACGGTTGAAGCAGTCAGTAACAGTCTCAAGACTATCATCAGGAAAATGTGACAATCACATCGAGATTGGTTAGAAAAATTATCATTCACGCTATGGACATATCGAACTTCAATTCGATCCTCTAGTGAGCTACTTCCTACTCCTTAGCGTATGGCATGGAAGCAGTCTTGCCAGTTAAAATGGAAATTTCGTCTGTCAGGGTCTTGTCAGAAAATCATTTGTTAGAAACAGATTGGGTTCGTCAGCAGTTTGAAGAATTAAACTTGATCGAAGAAAACGAGTTAAAGCCCTGTATCACGTGCAAGCTTATCTAAGAAGAGTCACCCGTCCATTTGACAAAAAGTTCAAAGCTCATCATTTACAAGTCAAGGATTTAACTATCAGACTTCAAAGAAAATTGAACACTCCTCCTCGATTATAAGAGAAAGTCTGAACCCAATTGAAGAAATTCATTCATTAAGGAAATACTGTCTAGAAAAGTCGTCAGACTTCAAGATCATGATGGAAGTGAACTACCAGAGTCAACCAACCTTGATCGGATCAAGCGGTACTACATTTAAGGAGGCCATCTTTGGCCGAATCAATCATTATATTACCCAGTTACCCAGTTCAACATATCCTTTCTCAACCCCTTTGCAGCCATTTCAAAAATAAAAATTATGCCTTTTTCTTTCTCAGCCTGATCACCTAACTTAGGGGAGGGAAAAATCCAAACTACGTTTTGGTCTGATCCCAAAAATTTGGGCTACGTAGGCAACCTGAGAAGTTACTTCAGGCTCGACCACACCAAAATAAAAAAATAAATTCCCCGATGAAGAAAAAATCTAAAAAGAAAAAATTCAAAAGAATGAAAAAAAAATTCAAGAAAAAGTTTAAATGAAATGCCACACAAGGGGCATTTGGGTTTTTGAGCCTCAAAATCCCTTTCATTTTATGCCTAGTCCCAAGCCTACCTATAAAAGTCCTCCTAAGTACCGTGTGAAAAAGTCAAGGAGGGTAGTAGAACATGATCAGACAGTAATTCTAGAAGGTCAGAGGAAAAGAAAAAGAAAAAAAAATGATGAAGCCTGCTAAGTTGAAAACCTGAAAATGGAGACTTAGGCAAAAATTAAGGCAAGCTCGCAAAGTTGAAAATCTGAAAGGACAACTTTGGCAACAATTAGAGCCAAGAAAAAAAAAAGCTCGCTAGATTGAAAACCTGAAAAGGCGATCTAGGCAAAAGTTAGAGCAAGCTCGATAGATTGAAAACCTGGAAAGGCGATCTAGGCAAAAGTTAGAGCAAATAAAAAAAAACAGAAGAAAATCCCAAGCTGAGAGCAGTTCGAGCCGAAACGTCAGAAATCCGAATAATCAAGTTCAATACTCAGCTTAAACCAGGCATAGATTCAGAAGCCACAAGTATCTTGTCTACGATCGATCTGAAAATTCTTACTTCCCCAAGTAAACCAATGGAGAGAAAGGTGAATTTTATGATGAGTCTCAAAAGAAAATATTTTGTTCTCTTGAGCCTGACTCAAAATCTTTAATAAAATTAATCAAAATTAAAAGTTGAATCTTTATTGCGCTTGTGGTAATCAAATATTTCAAATCTTCATACTAGGGGCATTTTTCTTTTTCATCTAGATATGTAATTTCCTCCTTATACCAGGGGCATCTTCTTTATGATGTGTTCAATTATTTTCAATGCCATGTTTATTGTCAAACTAGGGACATTTTGTTTTTGAGCAATGTTAATCCTAAAATGAGAATTCCAAACTTAAGGTTACCCTCTTGATAGCAGTTTTTCAAAAAACTCTTGAGGTTCAAACTCAGATTTTAAATTTACAAAACTTTTTTAAAACCTTGAGGTTCAAACAAATGCATTCTGAATCTCACATAGGAGATAGGACATCCATTATGTCCCAAATTTATTCATTCCCAGATTCAACCACTCTTCTCCAAACTCATTTTCAATCGTTTCTCTCCCAAATTTATTTCTTTGTTCTCAGTTTTACTCAGTCAGTTTCCGTCAAGGGTTATCTTGGATTTTGCTCAGTTGCCGCCAAGGGTTATCTTGGATTTTGCTCAGATGCCGCCAAGGGTTATCTTGGACTTTGCTCAGTTTCCGCCAAGGGTTATCTTGGATTTTGCTCAGTTGCCGCCAAGGGTTATCTTGGATTTTGCTCAGATGCCGCCAAGGGTTATCTTGGATTTTGCTCAGTTGCCGTCAAGGGTTATCTTGGATTTTGCTCAGTTTTCGCCAAGGGTTATCTTGGATTTTGCTCAGTCTCCGCCAAGGGTTATCTTGGATTTTGCTCAGATGCCGCCAAGGGTTATCTTGGATTTTGCTCAGTCTCCGCCAAGGGTTATCTTGGATTTTGCTCAGATGCCGCCAAGGGTTATCTTGGACTTTGCTCAGTTTCCGCCAAGGGTTATCTTGGACTTTGCTCAGTTGCCGCCAAGGGTTATCTTGGATTTTGCTCAGTTGCCGCCAAGGGTTATCTTGGATTTTGCTCAGTTTCCGCCAAGGGTTATCTTGGATTTTGCGCAGATGCCGCCAAGGGTTATCTTGGATTTTGCTCAGTTTCCGCCAAGGGTTATCTTGGATTTTGCTCAGATGCCGCCAAGGGTTATCTTGGATTTTGCTCAGTCTCCGCCAAGGGTTATCTTGGATTTTGCTCAGATGCCGCCAAGGGTTATCTTGGATTTTGCTCAGTTTCCGCCAAGGGTTATCTTGGATTTTGCTCAGATGCCGCCAAGGGTTATCTTGGATTTTGCTCAGTTGCCGCCAAGGGTTATCTTGGATTTTGCTCAGTTTCCGCCAAGGGTTATCTTGGATTTTGCTCAGTCTCCGCCAAGGGTTATCTTGGATTTTGCTCAGATGCCGCCAAGGGTTATCTTGGATTTTGCTCAGTCTCCGCCAAGGGTTATCTTGGATTTTGCTCAGATGCCGCCAAGGGTTATCTTGGACTTTGCTCAGTTTCCGCCAAGGGTTATCTTGGACTTTGCTCAGTTGCCGCCAAGGGTTATCTTGGATTTTGCTTAGTTGCCGCTAAGGGTTATCTTGGATTTTGCTCAGTTTCCGCCAAGGATTATCTTGGATTTTGCGCAGATGCCGCCAAGGGTTATCTTGGATTTTGCTCAGATGCCGCCAAGGGTTATCTTGGATTTTGCTCAGTCTCCGCCAAGGGTTATCTTGGATTTTGCTCAGATGCCACCAAGGGTTATCTTGGATTTTGCTCAGTTTCCGCCAGGGGTTATCTTGGATTTTGCTCAGTTTCCGCCAAGGGTTATCTTGGATTTTGCTCAGATGCCGCCAAGGGGTATCTTGGATTTTGCTCAGTTGCCGCCAAGGGTTATCTTGGATTTTGCTCAGTTTCCGCCAAGGGCTATCTTGGATTATGCGCAGATGCCGCCAAGGGTTATCTTGGATTTTGCTCAGTCTCCGCCAAGGGTTATCTTGGATTTTGCTCAGATGCCGCCAAGGGTTATCTTGGATTTTGCTCAGTCTCCGCCAAGGGTTATCTTGGATTTTGCTCAGATGCCGCCAAGGGTTATCTTGGATTTTGCTCAGTTTCCACCAAGGGTTATCTTGGATTTTGCTCAGTTTCCACCAAGGGTTATCTTGGATTTTACTCAGATGCCGCCAATGGTTATCTTGGATTTTGCTCAGTTTCCGCCAAGGGTTATCTTGGATTTTGCTCAGTTGCCGCCAAGGGTTATCTTGGACCTTGCTCGGTTGCCGCCAAGGGTTTTCTTAGATTTATGCTCAGTTTACGCTCAGTTTAAATTTACTTCATTTTGACTCATTTCCAACTCAAACTCTTTGAAATCTATCTCAGATTTGGAGCCCACACACTTGCACAGTTGTTATATCAGTTAAGGAGAATTTTTCAAAATTCAAGGATCTGACACTGCCAGTGAGAGCTCGCGCTCAAGGACCTGACATTTTTCTATTCGGGAAGAGTTTTATGCCCAATGATCCGAATACCCCGACGAATTGTTAAATCAGGCTGCAAAATGAACTGTCACTAGCTTTGGCATTCGGATATCGCACTAATCTACCAAGATAGATTTGTTATCTAGTTTGCTTCAACCCTCTGCCAAAGAGGGGCATCTGTAGACACCTCATTTTTGCATCCGCCTGATTAATCAAGTCGTCAACCCGATCGCAAAGGTTCCCAATGATGGATGTCTATTCCAATGCTTTATTTTGTTACCAGATATGTTTCTGAAATCCGGATGAGGTATCTCGAACTGACAAAACTTAGAAACCACGTTACGCTAGGAAAATACGACCCCAGAAACATAGAAATCATCATCTTGCAAACCAAAAAGAAGTTTCACGATAAAAATCACTAAAAATGATTAAATTACCAAAATACCCCTAACCTCAAAACAACCTTAGAGCCTACATTACGCTTAGGAAAATCCGTTCAAACACATAAAACTACAAATCGAAACCAAGTAAACCACTTCGCCAATTTTCACAAAATTTGACAAAATTACGAAAATACCCCTCATAAAGTTCACGATCATTTCATCCAAAAAACTTCATAAATGAAAAAAACCAACATTCCCATTGAATTCCTTACGAAAAACTGATTCCAAAACATCCTGGAACATTGAAAAACGACTTAAAACGTAAAAAATCTTCTCCGAGGGCAAAACGATAATTTCACAATTTTCATAATTAAAAAATTCGAAATTAATAAATAAAACATTAAATAATTAAAGTGAAACATCAATGAAATTAATTTAAAAAGTTGAACCTAAAAAATCTATTAATTGGACTCTCAGGCAAAATTGTTGAGGGTTCGTGGGATATTTCTTTAAGGACCCCTCCATTTGGGGGTCCAAAGAATTAAAGATATAATAGAAGGGGGTTCTCCAAAAATTAAAAGTAAATCAAGCAAGACTGAAGTCAAGGTATTAAAGTCAATCAAATGAAACTGAAGTCAAAATTAAAGTCAATCAAGCAAGACTGAAGTCAAGGTACTAATCGAGTCAATCTCATAAGACTAAGGTCAAAACCCTAAATCAAAACCCTAATCTAAACTAATCAAGTCAATCTCATAAGACCAATGTCAAAACCCTAAATCCAAACCCTAATCTAAAACTAATCAAGTCAATCTCATAAGACTAAAGTCAAAACCCTAAAACCCTAAAGACTAAGTCAAAACCCTAATTGAAACCCTAAAAGAAACCCTAATCAAACCCTAAATGCTTCTAAAAACTTTATAAATAGGAGCCTCCACACCCTCTTTTCGTATTAAAGAAAAAACCTTAGGAAAAGTAGGTGAAGAAGCCTCCACAACCCCTCCAAAACCCTAATTTTGGAGCCCTAACTCCTTTCCTAACACCCCTACTCCGATTTTAGCCTAAAAATCACCCAAAAATCTCCCAAAAACATCCCAAAAATCCACCACAAATTCAAAGCATTCAAATCCAAGAAGGAGACACCTTGCCTCGGAGATCAGAAATCAGATCCGGAGACAAAACGAAGCAAGGAGTACGGTACAAGGAACTGTTTTTCAGATCTGAGGGAATAGTGATTTTGCAGATCGAAGGTAAGGTTTTTTTTTATTATTTTTTTAATCTAGGTTCTATCATTAGCAATGTAGATCTATTTGGGATAAGTAGAGACCGGCATTGGCCGGGCGGGGTTGGTGCTTAACACCTTCCAACCCCGTAACATGATCCACGGATTCAGATTTCTATAGTAGATTAGTTAGTTTTATCCATTTTAGGGTCAGTTTGGTTCCTAGACCACAATAACTAGGTGGCGACTCCCAAACCTCAAGGGTTAAAAGCGGATCCGCGCACCCCGCGGATCGAGGGCGCTTTCAGTGGCGACTCCACTGGGGACTATCGATTGTGCCTAGGAATTCTAGCCCAATACATACTGACCTCCAATAGTGATGGCCAAGCCATCCCTGAATCCTTCATAGATATAGCCTCTCAGCTCTCAAGGAAAGCCAACCCAGTACCTCTCATCCTAGCTGAAACCTTCTCAGGGTTAGATGCCATAAAAAATGGTGAGCAGGAAAGCTTCAAGGGAAGCCCCTACCTACTCTATATGTGGCTTTGTGATCGTCTCAAAATCATAGAGGTTCCCTCAAACCTCGAATATGGCCCAGAACATTTTTCCAAGAGAAACCTGTTAGTGCGTCACAATTCAGTCAAAACTTGGAGCAAGTGGTTAGACTCTCGCCTCGCCTGTCATATCGATTTTAGGTGCCCTTGGTGGATGACTGATCCCCCTGTTCTAGGAACCAAAGGAACATACTATGTCCGTCTGATTGGTTTAGAAGAAACATCTTTCTACCATCCTAATCTAATCCCAGAACAGTACGATGTACCTACAGAGTTATCCTTACCTCAGCACAAAGCTTTCTTTCCTCCCGAACCTCTGACTGAAAAGTTAGTACACCTCATTGAGAAAGCTTGGAACAAGCGCACCTTAAGGTATCCAGACGGACCAGCAGAATTCAAAGAGCCAGTTGTTAGAGCCAAGAGGGTCAAGCCTGATAGCAATCCTGATGACCGTCAAGACAAAGCCAAGTGTCCATGTAAAAATAGTTCAAGTTAAATTTGTTGAAAGAAGTTTTTAATGAGAACATTTATTTGTCAATTATTTTCAATAAAGCTATTTTTCTTTCAAATGAATATTGATTTCTTCTTTGAATGTTCATTATGTGAATGGATTAATTAATGGATTGGTGCACAAACCTCAATGAAATGATTCCTTAAAATGTTATCAAGAGGGTAATACTGAAATTGACTAAATTTACCTTTGATGGGGTCATATAGGATTATCATTGCGTCCAAACTCAAGCGTCCACCTCCTAGTTGGAGTCGTAAGTCCAGTCGGCTAGAACGAGCTACGGTACCAAGTCAACAAGCAGAGATGGCTTCAGAATCTGAACTGACAGAGATCCGTAAGATCTTGGCAGCCTTTGCCAATGATATCACCAGTATAAAGGGCAAAGTGGAAGTGCTAGAACAGACCTCGGAATCAATAGGCAATCTCCTAAATGATCCAAAAGGAAAGAAAGTAGAAGAGAGACGTCCACATGAAGTCTTCGAACTCGACAGAGATGAAGAATATGTCAATGAAAATCCGATGTTAGTTAACAGAATGTCTCAGTTAGAGTCGGCTATGAAAAGTATAAAAGGCATCGATGAAATTGCAGCAGGTATTGAAGCTCTGAACCGCATCCCTAGAATTCATCTGCCCGAGAAGTTCGTGATGCCAGAAATGGACAAGTTTAGTGGTAAAGGGTGTGCAAAAACACATCTTAAGGTATATGTTACTAACATGCGCACTATGGGGCTCAGTGACGAACATATGACATTGTTGTTTCAGAGGACTTTATCAGGGTCAGCACTACGTTGGCTAATGTCTCAAGATCCAGTTACTGTGGGCACCTGGGAGAGCATGTCAAAGGCCTTCTGGCATCAGTATAAGTACAGTACCGAGATTGAGACTTCAAGAAGAGATTTGGAGGCAACTAAGCAGAGAAATGGGGAGACATTTACTGATTTCATTGGTCGTTGGAGGGCCAAGGCTGCCCAAATGTGGGATAGACCGGCAGAGAAAGAACAAGTAGCAATTATCCTAAAGAACCTCTCGTAAGGATATGCTCAACACTTAGTGTCCCAGTATCTCCCTACTTTCGAGTCATTGTTACAAGTCGGAAGTCAACTAGAGGACACATTTGCCTCTGGGATTCTTTCTAACCCCTCGGATAACAAGCTTAAGAAACCCTATGTTTCTAAACCTAGCACCAACCATGTCTACATAGCCAACACATCAGCTACCCCAGCTCAATCCCCAGTCCGAACTAATAACCAGGCTCACCCAAGTCAACCTCGAACTCCGCATCAATTTACCAATCTAGGGATGAGCCTCACTGTAGTTTTTCACAAATTGGTGAAAAAAGGGCTTCTTACCCCTATCCAACCCCGACCTCTACCTAATCCCTTGCCAACTGGACACAATTCTAACTTGTTCTGCGAGTTCTATCAAAATCCTGGCCATCACACAGATCGATGTATTACCCTACGTCATGCCATTCAAAACCTGATTGATAACAAGAAGGTCACAATCCCAAGCCCACCGAATGTCACCACTAATCCACTGCCTACCTATCAACCTCCACCAACCCTGAATATGGTTTCACACACCATTGCCAATCGATCCAGTCCATCTCATCCATCCCAAACCACCTAGTCATCCCCTTGCCGGGATAGCCTTCACTGATGAGGTTTTCACCACAAACTATGAATCATTTGATTTAACCTCAGATGATACATATTGTTTATCCCCGCCTCGATACAGTAGCCCCACATTCACCAGTTACCTGTTGGCCCAGATGAACTTAAAAAGCCCTGTACCTTTAACAAATGAAGATCCATACGTGCTGACTGAAGAAGATGAACCTTATCCTCTCTCCTGTGATGAAGTTAGACATATGACTCGAGGGGGAAGAGTTTTTAAGCCACAAGAACTTTGTGTTGATAATCCGGCAGCCTTGGCAAGAAATGGAAGAGAAGATCCCATCAAAGAAAACATTGAAGAAGATAACTCCGTGATTAAGCAATTGAAGAAATCAGGAGCCAATATCTCGGTTTGGGGATTACTTATGGCTTCCACTGCCCATAGGGAGGCTGTTCTCAAAGCATTAAGTACAGCCCAAGTCTCCCTTGACACTTCTCCCGATCAGCTAGCCAACATAGTAGGGGCAATCTATGTGGAAATTATCTTGTCATTCTCGGACTCCGATCTCCCAAAGGAAGGAGCAAACCACACTAAGCCACTGCACATCACAGTTGACTGTAACGGGATGAGGGTACCTCTGGTATTGATCGATAATGGGAGTGCATTGAATGTTTGCCCTTTGAAGACCGCCACTTGCCTTGGGTTTAAAACTGAAGATCTCAAACCCACTAATCAAGGGGTTAGGGCCTATGATAACACTAAAAGGGACGTACTGGGAATTCTGCACCTTCGATTGTCCACGGGCATAGCTGAATTTCTGGCAGAATTTCAGGTCATAGACATACAGTCCTCCTTTAATCTGTTATTAGGAAGACCGTGGCTACACCAAATCAAAGTCATACCTTCCACGCTGCACCAGAAGGTCAAGTTTATCAGAGATGGGTTAGTGATCACTCTCCATGGAGATGCTGAAATTGTAGGGATCATGAATAGTACTGAAGCAAAGGATGAGCCGCTGCTTGAGATTCAGCCAGAACAACAAGGAGTAGAGCTCAGTGGATTCGAATTTGAGAAAATATGCTCAGTCCAATGGGATCAAGCCATGAAAGAATATTTTCCAATGGAAAATACTTCTAACTGCAATATGGCTAATATATTCAAAAAAATGAGATTTTTCCCTGGCATGGGCTTAGGCCGCAAGCAGCAAGGTGTTAAAGAGGCACCAGTAATTAAGGAGGTCATTGGCACATTTGGGCTAGGATATAAGCCTACTAATGAAGATTGGGCCCAGTACTGGAAGACAAAGCGAGACAAGGCAATTGCGAAAAGACAAAGACGCACTACGGATCTCATCAAAATGAAGCCTTATCGTAAGACCCTTAATGGCTATTTCGTGAAGGAGGGAGAAGATTTTCGTTACTGTGGGTTCCCCGAGCCATTCATCGACCATATCACAGGCACTCGTCTACCAGGGTTTGAGATATTCTTTGGTATGGATTGGCCTGAAGAGGAAGCTAGCACAGAAGCTGAAGAGAAGGAAATCGAAGACTGGCAGTTCAACATCGACTCCCTCAACATCGACCAGTTATTCATTGAAAATCACAGTGTCTTGGTGTTGTCAACTGAGAAAGGGATCTCAAATCCTCAATCTGCAATCAAACCTGCTGTAGGGTATCTCTCTAGCTATCATGTAATTAGTCCTGTATTGCATGTCAAGACTGGGTCTGTCAGTCCCCTTAGTCCTGTTCAGTCTGACATGCCAGATGAGTCATTTGCTTCTGTTGAGTCAAGTAAGTCCACTATCGCTGCTAGGTCAAGTAAGTCTGTCAAGTTGGCAATGAGTCCTGTTACCCCATCTTCTTTTAATGAAATGAAAGAAATTCTTGATTACCCCGAGCGCAATAATAATTTAACTAATAATCTGACTTCGGAGGGAGAATCTTCTGATGAAGAACCTCCCCCTGAAATAATCAAATTACTTGAACAAGAAAATGAACGTCGGGCTCAACCTCCAATGGAGGAAGTAGAGGTTATCAATCTCGGAACAAAAGAAAATCCTCAAGAGATTCGGATTGGGATCACATTATCCCCTGATGAACGCAAAGGGATAGTAGAGTTGCTCAGAAAGTTCAAAGACGTGTTCGCGTGGTCTTATGAGGATATGCCGGGAATAAGCACAGACATTGTCCAACATCGGATTCCGTTATATCCAGACGTTCGACCCATTAAACAGAAACTTCGACGTATGAAGCCGGAATGGACTCTGAAAATAAAAGAAGAAGTTACGAAGCAGATTAACGCTGGATTCTTGGAAGTAGTAGAATACCCTGAGTGGATTGCCAATGTCGTCCCGGTGCCGAAGAAGGATGGAAAAGTCAGGATGTGTGTGGATTTTAGAGATCTAAACAAAGCAAGCCCAAAGGATAGTTTTCCTTTACCACACATAGACGTTCTAGTAGATAGTACAGCGGGGCACGCTTTATTATCCTTCATGGATGGTTTTTCGGGGTACAATCAGATAAAAATGGATCCTCGAGATATGCAAAAGACGTCATTTATCACGCAGTGGGGAACCTTTTGCTACAAGGTCATGCCTTTTGGTCTGAAGAATGCCGGAGCCACTTATCAAAGATCAGCCACGACTCTACTACATGACATGATACACAAGGAAGTTGAAGTATATGTAGACGATATGATAGTCAAATCCAAAGAACGACTGGGGCATGTTGCTGCTTTAGAAAAATTTCTCACGAGGATTCAAAAGTATAAACTCCGCCTCAACCCGCAGAAATGTGTGTTTGGAGTAACTTCTGGAAAATTGTTAGGATTTGTGGCCAGTCAAAGAGGGATCGAAGTAGACCCTGTGAAGATTAAAGCTATCCAAGATATGCCACCGCCAGAAACTGAAAGGCAAATTCGAGGTTTTTTAGGCAGAATCCAGTATGTCAGTAGATTCATTGCTCAACTCACCAACGTCTGCGAACCTATTTTCAAGCTCCTCAAGAAGAATGAACCAACGGTTTGGAATGAGCAATGTCAAAAGGCCTTCGACCAAGTCAAAGAGTATCTCTTGAACCCACCTATTTTGGTTCCACCCACACCGGGTGAACCACTTCTTCTTTATTTGTCAGTCACAGAAGAAGCTATGGGATGCATGCTGGCACAGTATGACAAAGATACTCGCAAAGAAAGGGCTATCTACTACATCAGTAAGAAGATGTTAGAGTATGAACGAAAGTATTCAGCCCTGGAAAAAACTTGCTTGGCACTAGTATGGGCTACTCAGAGACTTCGACACTATATGCTATCTCATTCAATTATCTTGTTATCTCGGATGGATCCTCTCAAGTATCTTTTCGAGAAACCGGCACTAACAGGGAGAACTGCACGATGGTTATTGTTATTATCAGAGTTTGACATCACGCACGTTACGCAGAAATCTATCAAGGGGAGAGCTGTAGCAGAATACTTGGCAGATCACCCCGTAGTAGAAGGAATAAGGCCCGTCGATCAGTTCCCAGATGAGAACATCTTGCATGTTGAAGAAGAGCCTCAGAACCAAACATGGCAGTTGTATTTTGATGGAGCTGCCAATCAGAATGGGTATGGAATAGGGGCAGTCCTGTTTTCTCCGGAAGGATGTCATATTCCGATTGCTATTAAGTTAGCTTTCTCTAACACCAATAACACAGCCGAATATGAAGCATGTATCGTTGGGCTTGAAGCTGCTTTGAATCTTGGCGTTACAGAAATTGAAGTTTTTGGGGATTCAACCTTGGTCATACACCAATCATTGGAAGAATGGAAGACTAGGGACGAAAAGCTGAAGCCTTATCATGAATATTTATTAAACTTAGTGAGCAAGTTTGAAGCTATTCTGTTCCAACACGTGTCAAGGGAAGATAATAGATTTGCTGACTCGTTAGCCACTCTATCTTCAATGATCCATTTACCCCTTGGCATGGAATTGAGGCCGATCACTGTTGAAGTCAAAGACAAACCTGCATATTGTTGTCAGATCAATATTGCCACTCGACTAGCCGATGGAAAACCGTGGTACACAGATATTACAAAGGTGTTGGAAAAGCAAGAATTTCCAGAAGAAGCATCAAGGAAGGAACGGCAAACCCTTTTAAGATTAGCATCTCAATTCATCCTGTGCGCAGGAAGTTTGTACAAAAGGTCTTATGATGGGATTCATTTGTCGTGCGTCGATGAAGATCAAGCTGAACAGATAATGGTTGAACTACATTCAGGAGAATGCGGCCCTCACATGAGTGGGAAAATGTTAGCTAAGAAAATTATGAGACAAGGGTACCACTGGCCTACGATGGAAACAGATTGTCATCACATGGTCAAGACCTGTCACAAATGCCAAATACATGCAAATCTCATACATGTGCCACCTTCTCGATTAGTTGGTCTAACTTCACCATGGCCATTCTCAGTTTGGGGAATCGACATTAACGGTAAAATATCGCCTAAAGCATCAAATGGGCATGAATACATTTTGGTTGCTATCGATTATTTTACTAAGTGGGTCGAAGCTGCCTCTTATGCTGTTCTCACTGCGTCTCGAGTTGCAAAATTTATCCAAACGAACATCATCAGCCGATACGGGGTACCTTCAGAACTGATTTCTGATAACGGGTCGCATTTCAAAGCTGAGGTTATTACTTTGTGTTCAAAGTTCAAAATCTCACACCACAAATCATCTCCTTACAGCCCTCAGACTAATGGAGCAGTTGAAGCAGCTAATAAGAATCTTAAGACTATCATTAGGAAAATGTGTCAATCACATCGAGATTGGTCTGAAAAACTGCCATTTGCACTATGGGCATATCGAACTTCAATTCGATCCTCTACTGGAGCTACTCCCTACTCCTTAGTGTATGGCATGGAAGCAGTCTTGCCAGTTGAAATGGAAATTCCATCTCTGAGGGTCTTGTTGGAAAGTCAGTTGTCAGAAACAGATTGGGTTCGCCAGCGGTATGAAGAATTGAATTTGATTGAAGAAAAACGACTGAGAGCTTTGTATCACGTGCAAGCTTATCAAAGAAGAGTTGCCCGTGCATTTGATAAAAAGATCAAGGTTCGTCACTTACAGGTCGGGGATTTAGTACTCAAAGAGAATCGGGCACCTATCTTTGACCCTAGAGGGAAGTTCAAACCAAATTGGGGAGGTCCGTACATCATCAAGGAGATACTACCAGGAAAAGCTGTCAGGCTTAAAGATCATGATGGAATCGAGTTACCAGAACCAACCAACCTTGACCAAATCAAACGGTACTACATTTAAGGAGGCCATTTTTGGCCGAATCAATTTTCCTATTACCTAATTCTTTATCTCCTTTCTCAACCCCTTTGCAGCCTGTTCAAAAAGAGAAAAATTGTGCCTTTTATTTCTTAGCCTGATCACCTAACCTAGGGGAGGGAAAAATCCGAACTACGTTTTGGTCTGATCCCAAAAATTTGGGGTACGTAGGCAACCTGAGAAGTTACTTCAGGCCCGACCACACCAAAATAAAAAAATAGATTCCCCGATGAAGAAAAAAATCTAAAAAGAAAAAATTCAAAAGAATGGGGAAGAAAATTCAAGAAAAAGTTTAAATGAAATGCCACACAAGGGGCATTTGGGTTTTTGAGCCTCAAAATCCCTTTCATTTTACGCCTAGTCCCAAGCCTACCTATAAAAGTCCTCCTAAGTACCGTGTGAAAAGGTTAAGGGGGGTAGTAGAACATGATCAGACAGTAATTCTAAAAGGTCAGAGGAAAATGAAAAGATAAAAAAAATGATGAAGCCTGCTAAGTTGAAAACCCGAAAAGGGCGACTTAGGCAAAAATTAAGGCAAGCTCGCAAAGTTGAAAATCTGAAAGGACAACTTTGGCAACAATCAGAGCCAAGAAAAAAGAAAAAAACTCGCTAGATTAAAAACCTGAAAAGGCGATCTAGGCAAAAGTTAGAGCAAGCTCGATAGATTGAAAACCTAAAAAGGCGATCTAGGCAAAAGTTAGAGCAATAAAAAAAAAAAAAAAAAACAGAAGAAAATCCCAAGCTGAGAGCAGTTCGAGCTGAAACATCAGAAATCCGAATAATCAAGTTCAATACTCAGCTTAAACCAAGCATAGTCAGAAGCCACAAGTATCTTGTCTACGATCGATCTGAAAATTCTTACTTTCCCAAGTGAACCAATGGAGAGAATGGTGAATTCTATGATGAGTCTCAAAAGGAAATATTTTGTTCTCTTGAGTCTGACTCAAAATCTTTAATAAAATTAATCAAAATTAAAAATTGGATCTTTATTGCGCTTGTGGTAATCAAATATTTCAAACCTTCATACAAGGGGCATTTTTTCTTTTTCCTCTAGATATGTAATTTCCCCCCTTACACTAGGGGCATTTTTTTGCATGATGTGTTCAATTATTTTCAAGGCCATGTTCATTGTCAAACTAGAGGTGATTTGTTTTTGAGTAATGTTAATTCTAAAAGATAATGAGAACCCCAAACTTAAGGTTACCTTCTTGATAACAGTTCTTCAAAAAAAAAAAAAAACTCTTGAGGTTCAAAAGAAATAAAAACTCAGGTTTTAAATTCATAAAACTTTTGGATAAATCCTTGAGGTTCAAACAAAAGTACTTCGGATCTCACATTTGACTATGTCCAGAGATCAACTAATATGGTATTCCCAGATCCAATCATTCCTGGATTCGATCATTTCTCTTCCAAATTCAGTATCTTCCAGATTTATTCAATTCACTCTGATCAGTCTTCTCCAAATTCATTCATTCTTTCTCAAAAGTCCTTCATTCCTGTGCCAGTTTTGCTCAGTCACCACCAAGGGTTATCTTGGATTTTACTCAGTTGCCGCAAAGGGTTATCTTGGATTTTGCTCAGATGGCGCCAAGGGTTATCTTGGACTTTGCTCAGTTTCCGCCAAGGGTTATCTTGGATTTTGCTCAGCCAGTTGCCGCCGAGGGTTTGCTCGGATTTTGCCCAGCCAGATGCCACCGAGGGTTTGCTCGGATTATGCTCAGCCAGTTACCACCGAGGGTTATCTCAGATTTTGCTCAGTTGCCGCCAAGGGTTATCTTAGATTTTGCTCAGCCAGTTGCCGCCAAGGGTTTGCTCGGATTATGCTCAGCCAGATGCCACCGAGGGTTTGCTCGGATTATGCTCAGCCAGTTGCCGCCGAGGGTTATCTCAGATTTTGCTGAGCCATATGCCACCGAGGGTTTGCTCGGATTATGCTCCGCCAGTCGCCGCCAAGGGTTAACTTGGATTTTGCTCAGTTTCCGCCAAGGGTTATCTTGGATTTTGCTCAGTTACCGCCAAGGGTTATCTTGGATTTTACTCAGATGCCGCCAAGGGTTATCTTGGATTTTGCTCAGCCAGTTGCCGCCGAGGGTTTGCTCGGATTATGCTCAGCCAGATGCCACCGAGGGTTTGCTCAGATTATGCTCAGCCAGTTGCCGCCGAGGGTTATCTCAGATTTTGCTCAGCCAGATGCCACCGAGGGTTTGCTCGGATTATGCTCCGCCAGTCGCCGCCAAGGGTTAACTTAGATTTTGCTCAGTTTCCGCTAAGGGTTATCTTGGATTTTGCTCAGTTACCGCCAAGGGTTATCTTGGATTTTACTCAGATGCCGCAAAGGGTTATCTTGGATTTTGCTCAAATGCCGCCAAGGGTTATCTTGGACTTTGCTAAGTTTCCGCCAAGGGTAATCTTGGATTTTGCTCAGTTGCCGCCAAGGGTTATCTTGGACCTTGCTCGGTTGCCGCCAAGGGTTTTCTTGGATTTATGCTCAGTTTACGCTCAGTTTAAATTTACTTCATTTTGACTCATTTCCAACTCAAACTCTTTGAAATCTATCTCAGATTTTGAGCCCACACACTTGCACAGTTGTTATATCAGTCAAGGAGAATTTTTCAAAATTCAAGGATCTGACACTGCCAGTGAGAGCTCGCGCTCAAGGACCTGACATTTTTCTAGTTCGGGGAGAGTTTTATGCTCAATGATCCGAATACCCCGACGAATTGTTAAATCAGGCTGCAAAATGAACTGTCACTAGCTTTGGCATTCGGATATCGCACTAATCTACCAAGATAGATTTGTTATCTAGTTTGCTTCAACCCTCTGCCAAAGAGGGGCATCTGTAGACACCTCATTTTTGCATCCGCCTGATTAATCAAGTCGTCAACCTGATCACAAAGGTTCCCAATGATGGATGTCTATTCCAATGCTTTATTTTGTTACCAGATATGTTTCAGAAATCCGGATGAGGTATCTCGAACTGACAAAACTTAGAAACCACGCTACGCTAGGAAAATACGACCCTAGAAACATAGAAATCATCATCTTGCAAACCAAAAAGAAGCTTCACGATAAAAATCACTAAAAATGATTAAATTACCAAAATACCCCTAACCTCAAAACAACCTTAGAGCCTGCATTATGCTTAGGAAAATCCGTTCAAACACATAAAACAACAAATCGAAACCAAGTAAACCACTTCGCCAATTTTCACAAAATTTGACAAAATTACGAAAATACCCCCTTATAAAGTTCACGATCATTTCATACAAAAAACTTCATAAATGACAAAAACCAACATTCCCATTGAATTCCTTACGAAAAACTGATTCCAAAACATCCTGGAACATTGAAAAACGACTTAAAACATAAAAAATCCTCTCCGAGGGTAAAACGGTAATTTCACAATTTTCATAATTAAAAAATTCGAAATTAATAAATAAAACATTAAATAATTAAAATGAAACATCAATAAAATTAATTTAAAAAGTTGAACCTAAAAAATTGATTAATTGGACTCTCAGGCAAAATTGTTGAGGGTTCGTGGAATATTTCTTTAAGGACCCCTCCATTTGGGGGTCCAAAGAATTAAAGATATAATAGAAGGGGGTTCTCCAAAAATTAAAAGTAAATCAAGCAAGACTGAAGTCAAGGTATTAAAGTCAATCAAATGAAACTGAAGTCAAAATTAAAGTCAATCAAGCAAGACTGAAGTCAAGGTACTAATCGAGTCAATCTCATAAGACTAAGGTCAAAACCCTAAATCAAAACCCTAATCTAAACTAATCAAGTCAATCTCATAAGACCAAGGTCAAAACCCTAAATCCAAACCCTAATCTAAAACTAATCAAGTCAATCTCATAAGACTAAAGTCAAAACCCTAAAACCCTAAAAACTAAGTCAAAACCCTAATTGAAACCCTAAAAGAAACCTTAATCAAACCCTAACTGCTTCTAAAAACTTTATAAATAGGAGCCTCCACACCCTCTTTTCGTATCAAAGAAAAAACCCTAGGAAAAGTAGGTGAAGAAGCCTCCACAACCCCTCCAAAACCCTAATTTTGGAGCCCTAACTCCTTTCCTAACACCCCTACTCCGATTTTAGCCTAAAATTCACCCAAAAACCTCCCAAAAACATCCCAAAAATCCACCACAAATTCAAAGCATTCAGATCCAAGAAGGAGACACCTTGCCTCGGAGATCAGAAATCAGATCCGGAGACAAAACGAAGCAAGGAGTATGGTACAAAGAACTGTTTTTCAGATCTGAGGGAATAGTGATTTTGCAGATCGAAGGTAAGGTTTTTTATTATTTTTTTAATCTAGGTTTTATCATTGGCAATGTAGATCTATTTGGGATAAGTAGAGACCGGCATTGGCCGGGCGGGGTTGGTGCCTAACACCTTCCAACCCCGTAACATGATCCCCGGATTCAGATTTCTATAGTAGATTAGTTCTTTTTATCCATTGTAGGGTCAAATTGGTTCCTAGACCGTAATAACTAGGTGGCGACTCCCAAACCTCAAGGGTCAAAAGCGGATCCGCGCACCCCGCGGATCGAGGGCGCTTTCACCCGATCTTCAAACCTCGATGCATACCGAAGTACAAATGTCGTTGGTTGGTGATCGAGTTTGATGTGTTCATTCCCGACACTTGAAATAACGATCTCAAGCCGTGGAACTACTAAGCATCGGGGCTAAGTATGTTGAGGGTGGGGTGGCTTGCAAGTGGGCTATGCTCGCATGTGCACGTGCCATTTTTTTTTCATTTCTTTTCATCGACCCCCTTACAAACATGTAACAAAAACAACATAAGTATATAAATATTACAATTTGAACTTGAAAGATAAAATTAAATAAAAATAAGAAAATAAGAGACAAACAACAAACAAACAATGTTAGTAAACAAACTTTTTTTTTATATCAAGAAAATCGACTTATCACGAGGGGTGAACCATAAGTCCCCAGTGGAGTCGTCAGCTGTAGATACGTGGTTTTCACCATTATGACGGCCACATCTACTAAGAATTGGAGTCGCCACCATTCATGTTGAAAGTAGGTGTGAATGGTCACCCAATGTACATTTTCCAAAAAAATCACATTTTTGGCATTTTAGTGACTCACGATGGATAGGGATTGATCAAACCTAGGGATTCAGGATAAGCGGCTCGGTTGGAGAAAAGGGAAGGTGTTAGGCACCCTTTTCTCCCCGTCAAATAGCGGTAACCTCAAATAACTCGATTATTTTGATTTTTAAAAAATAAAAAATTAAAATGCCACGTGTGTGTGTTTGTACCCTAAGTAGGGATTTACTTTCAGCTAGATCAAAGGATCATCTCATTGAAAGAGATGATCCTAATGAATCATTTGCCTTGAGGTCCCTTCACCCAAAGTCCATCTAAAAACAAAATGAAGAGAAGAGGGGGTTATAGAAGAGGGAAGATGTAGAGGGTAGAGAAGGAGAGAGGAGGGGGGGTGTTCTTTGAACCCACCTTGATGCTTCACCATTTTCTTCCCTTATTTTTCTTCTTCTTCTTCAATGTCTTCTTGAGTTGAGTCCTTAATGAGTCATGAGAGTATAACTATTTTTAGATTAGTGTGAGAGAGTAGAGAAGAGATGAGTAAAGAATTGAGAGTTGGGAGTAGAGTGATATTTGTGAGACTTACTAAGAGAATTTTTTGTGAGAGTTGAGAACCATTTTTGGGAAGAGGAGGGGGGTTTTTATAGATGTTGGGAAGGTATTTTAGGGGTATAATGGGATAAGAGGTTGGGGGAATAGAGAATGGTATAGGTTTTAAAGGTGGAGGGTATGAAATTAGGAGTTGGAGAGGGGTAATTATGTAATGAGTGTAAATGGGTTGTGTTTTGATCCAAATGGTTTGGATCTTACCCAAACCATTTGGGTGGAGTGTTTAGTGATGTGAGATGATGGGTGTTTAAGAGGGTGGATGATTGATTGAGTGGTGTTTAAGAGGGTGGTTGATTGATTGAGTGGTGTTTGATTTAAGAGAATGGAGGGTGTAAGATGGTAATTGGGAGGGTGAGAGAGATGGTGACATGTAGCATGATGTGTGGATGTTAGGAGTTTAGATTTAATTGATGGGAGAGGTTGAGTGTTTAATTTGAGAAAATGGTTGTAGGTTTAGGTTGTAGAGATGGGTTTATAGGAAATGATGATAGTAGGTTAGGGGGAGGTGTTGGTTGGAGGTGTTTGATTTGAGAGAATAGAGGTTAGGGAATTATGATGGTAGGTTAAGGGAGGGTGTGGGTTGATGTGTTTGATTTGAGAAAATGGAGGTTTATAGGGAGTAATGAGGGTAGGTTAGGGGAGGGTGTAGGTTGATGTGATTTTTTAGAGATAAGGTGATGTGGGTAGTTAATGTTTTAGAGAAAGGTGATGGGGTGGGTGGTTTGATGAGGGAGGTGAGAGGAAGTGATGACATGTGTCATCTTTGATGATAAAAGAGTGATTGGTTGATGTGAGTTGTGGTTTATGGGTTATGGTTGTGTGTTGGATAATGAATTGGAGATGGATAATGATTTGTGGACTTTGTAGTATTGGACTTGGGTTTTAGAAATGATTTTGGATTTTAGGGATTGGTTGAGGGTTATTTTAGAATGGATTTTGAGGGTATAGGTTGATTTTAGATTTTAGGTGGTGTGGGATTAGGTTTAGGTTAGGGTTAAGATGAGGAAGATAGATTTTGAAGAATTTAGGGTTTATGGGTCTTAGGTGGACTTAGGTTTTTTTGGATTCGGAGATGGAGCGGTGAAGGGATAGGTGTGGTAGGCATCCCAAGTTTCGTTTTTTAATTTTATTTATTTTTTTGTGATTTTTGAAATCATTGGTTTGATTAAGATGTCACGTGTTGGAAAATCGGACTTTTTAGGGCTCGTTGGTAAATTTTATTGAGAATTCGTCATTTTCGATTTTGGGAATGGTGCGACGAATATTGGGAAAGTATAGGGTAGGCCGAGTCCTTTTGGTGGGCCTCCTAGACCATTGGATGGTCTTAGGGGCCTCGATTTGGTCAAAATGTCACTTTTTAATGACTTGGGCCCTTAAGGCCCGTTGGCCCATTTATTCGAAAAATCTATATTTTTGGGCCCTTTCGAGTATGGGCCCGTTCAAATTGGGGTGTCTACACAAAGAATAAAAAAAAACTGGATGGTGTTTGAGAATGAGATAAAGGATTGTGTTATGATTGGTGATTAGTAGTAGACATCAAAATTTGTTCAAGATATTGATAGATCGATGATTATTCAAACTTCGAACATTTTCGAAATGAAGTGATTTGGGGATATAAGTGATATTTCTTTTTTTTTTTTTTTTTTGCGTCCATACCCAAGGTGCCAATTACGATTTTCACCAAGTCTAGTTCCATAAATTTTTGTGCATCGATGCCCTTTTAGGTTTTCATTGCCTATGATATTTGATCTTGCGACGATTTGATCTTTTTTTTCACTCCAATGCCTTTGTAAGTTTTCACTGTGCCCTATTCAAATCATGATAAACTTCTTCTAAATTTCTCAGGGATAGTTGTTCTTTCATCGCCAACGAACATTCGTGGTAAAATATTCTTTCCAAATCATTTCTTGATCAGAGATGACTTAATTTTAGGATGTAACATGGATAGGATTGAGGTTTGCAAAGAAATTTTATAGGTTCGAATATGGAATTTGATATAATGGATAGGTTGAACTGGGGGTTTGCCTTTTATTCTTTATTTTTATTAATGAAATTACATCTCATTTTTACATGAGTTAGAAAGAACTCATTTACACAAGTTTGAGAGCATCAAGTAGGATGGTTGATTTATAAGATGACTACCCAAGTATGGGGTCTGACAGGGTTCGGCCTTATTGAATTTCTTGATTTCGTGTCATAGGGCTTGTTTGAAATATTGGATTTGATGAAATTGGATAATTGATGAAAAATGACTATCCAAGAACAAGGTCTGACGTGGTTTGCCTTATTAATTCCTCGATTTCGTGACGTGTAGCCCATTGGAAATCTTAGATTTGATGGATTTTTGGATGGTTGATGTTGTTAACTATACTTCATTGAGTTTGATCCATGTCACTTTGAACGTATCCATTTTTTTTTCTTTTTTTTTTTTGAAATGATATTCTCTTTTTCTTTTTTTTTTTCAAAATCGCCCTAGTGTGGGGTGGCATGCCTTGGTTCTAGGTAATAGAAGGATAATAAAGGCTCGAGTAGGTTGACTAGTTGTAGATATGTTAGGGTAGTAGAAGAAAAGCCTCTCTTCATTTCGAGATTTGATTTTTCAAGAATATTTTTTGATGTCACTTAATGTTTGTCGACTCAAGAAATAGAACTTTTGTAGATTAGAATCTTTAACGGTGGCAAATCCTTCGTAATTGGACTAGAATATTTTCCTTTTATAAGGACTGAACTATTTTGCTCTTCTTTTCGGCGTTCTTCTTCATTTGTTGATCATTTTTGATATGTTTCCCTGGGATTCTTAGGATCGTTCGTTTGGGTTTGCTCCTGAATCGACACATATATTTTCATTTTCTTCTTTGATAAGTCTTGTGAGGAAAATTTCTAACAAAGAACAAATCAATATAGCGTCGACATGGACTTCTTTCCAATTTGCGAGTTCCATTTGAAAATTGATCGTTGAAGTAAAAGTGGTTGATTGAAATTGGACTTGATGGTTTTAAGTTGAAGGTTTTGGATGAATGAATGAGATATTTGATTGTCTTAGGACTAAGAAGTATGAAAAATGCCCCAGTTTAAACAAAACATTTCATTGGTTTGCCGTTCACAATTTTATACTTATGCGGGCCAAAAGTAATCAAAATGGGTTTAAAAGAGTATGACGATAATCTTTAGGTTTTTGGGTCGTCTTCAACCCTCTCATTGAATTAGGTCTGACTCTTCAAAATTTGATGGGATACTCATGTCATTCATTGATTCCAATTCTTTGTAGGCATGAAGCTCATAATTAAAAGATGTTTTGAAATATTTTAATTTTTTTTTGAATATATATATTTTTGTAATAATTTTTTTTAAATGGACCCTTTAAATTAATATCCTTCCTAAGGACGAAGTTCCAATAATTATTTTCCAGAAGGGAAAAAAATTTTGTTGATTTTTTTTTTGAAAGATAGACATTCTAAATTAATACCTTCCTAAGGACGAATGCTCGATAAATATCTCAAGAAGGACATGCGACCCCCTTTTTTATTTTTTTTCTTAATTTTGATTTTTATATTATTTAGAAGATAGACATTTTAAATTAATACACTTCCTGAGGATAAATGTCCGTTAAATATTCCTAGGAAAGAAATGCATTTTTTTGCATTCGAATTTTGTTTGAGTAGATCATCATACTTATGCCTCAAAGTTTGCAAAATCAAAGTCGGTTCGGATCCTATCCTCGACCCGATCTGCCATTTACACTAAGTTTGAGAAGGTGCCTGTAGAGTGTCCCACCAAGTGAGTGTAAAATATGTGTCCTAATGTCGAAATAAACGTGGTGTTCATCTCTTGTTCAGTCATTGCTGGCCTCACTTGTGAAGCTGACTCTCTCCATTTTTTAGCATACTTCTTCACTATCGCTCTAGGTTTCCGTGTCATTTTTGCCACGTCGTTCCGATCCAACCCCACATCGGTATTGAACCAGTAGTTATGCCAAAACATTTTGGCCAAATCTTGCCAATTTGTGATGAGTGTATGGTCCAGTCCAAAGAACCATTTGAGGGTTGGCTTAGTCATGCTCCTTTAAAATAATTCTACCAATAATTTGTCTTCATCGCCATATTGGCACATTGACCCGTAGTATAACTTTAGGTGCAACAAAAGACATTTTATCTCATTGTATTTTTCAAATTCTTAGCATTTGAACTTAGCCGGCAGTTGTGCGTTGAGGTAAAAAAAAAGGTTACTGAACGTGGTCCCTCCTAGGCTTTTCGTGCCCTTGATTCATTTCATTTCCTCTTGAAGAGATTTGATCTGTTAGGCCATTTTGTCATTAGTAGCACGCTTGGCTTCGAGAATCCTAAAGTCATACTCGTCATTTGGGACGACCACCGGAGGTGGTTGATTTTGTGGGATGTAAAGTGGAGAGCCTTAATACACTGGCATAGTAGGAGGTGGGGTGGTTTGTAGATCTGGTTGTGGTTGCTTAAGGCGTTCGGGGTTTGACCCAGATGCTTAATGTTGATCGGCTTGTGCTTACAAAAAATTAGTACTACTTAAGACGACCGTCAGCATTTTTTCTTGTCTTTTTATTGTTTCCAATAACTTTGCTATCATCGCATTAGCCTCAACTAATTCATTCGTCATAGGTTGTTGGTCTTCTGAGTTGCTCATAGTTGATAAAGATCGAAAAAAAATAAGGAGGCTTCTTAGGGTGTTTGTACTTCTTTCGTTTAGCCACTTGTAAATACAAAAAAAATAAGTGGCAGTATACTGCTTACAAAAGGTAAGATGCATGATATCTTATTAGGCTCGGTAATTATTAGGGATGACACCCAATTTTTTTTATTTTTTATTTTTTTTATAAAGCGTGGTTCGTCAATACAAAGCTAGTGTCAACGCAGAATTGGATCATTTGAAAAAAAAATTACATCAACATGGAGTTGGTAAAACATTTGAAAAGTATTACATCAGCATGGAGTTGGCATCAACACGGAGTTGGCATAATTAAAAAGCGATTAAATCAGCACAGAGCTAGCATCAACACGGAGTTGGCATAAAAAATGATTACATCAGCATGGAACTGTCATTAGCACGAAGTTGGCATGATTAAAAAATGATTACATTAGTACGGAACTGGCATAATTAAAAAATAATTACATCAACACGGAACTAGCATCAGCACGGAGCTGGCATCAACACGGAGTTAGTAAAATATTTGAAAAAGAATTATATCAGCATAGAGCTTGCATCAACATGGAGTTGGTATAATTTAAAAATGATTACATCAACATGGTGCTAGCATCAGCATGGAGCTGTCATCAACGTGGAGTTGGCATAATAAAAAATGATTACATCAGCATGGAACTGGCATTAACATGGAGTTGGTAAAACATTTGAAAAAGAATTACATCAGCACGGAATCGACATCAACATAGAGTTGGCATAATTTAAAAGCGATTACATCAACACGTAGTTGGCATGACAAAAAATAATTACATCAACACGGAACTGGCATCAACACGAAGTTGATAAAATATATTGTAAAAAACGGATTACTGCAAATGAATCGAGTTGGAAAAATATCATTTTTGTTAGTTTTCTAATCTAATTATTTGAAATCAAAATCGACCAGTCAGATCCCATGGAAGAGGTAGCGTACATGACACTATTAAATTATCTCATTTCCTTGAATAAATGTAGCCTATTCTCCTCATATCGACAGGGCTAGATTGTTCTTAAGCATCGATTTTGATCAAGAATTGCAATTGGTGCTTTAAAATTCTTTTATTTTAATTTTTTATAATTTTTTAATTTTTAAAATTTTTAATTTTTTTTAAATCTAATTTATTGGAAGATAATTGGATTTATTTGGATTGATCGGCTGATTGTTGATCTTGATGGATCACATATGGATCATGGCTTGAGTCGAAAATGGATCATGGGCCCAATTTGGATTGATCGGCTGATTGTTGATCTTGATGGATCACATATGGATCATGGCTCGAGTCGAAAATGGATCATGGGCCTAATTTGGATTGGGTACGGGTTGTGGACCCTATTAGAAGTGGGTATGGGTTGTAGACCCAAATCGACATGGATATAGGTCGTGGACCCAATTTGAGTTGGATATGGGTCGTGGACCCATTCGTAGTAGATACGGGTTGTGGATCCGATTTGAAATGGATACATGTCATGAACCCATTTGAAATGGATATGGGTCGTGGATCCATTTTGAAGTAGATACGGGTTATAAAGCCCATTCAAAGTGGATATGGGCCATGGACCCGATTTGAAATAGATACGGGTCATGGATCAAAATCGAAATGGATATGGGTTGTAGACCCATTCAAAGTGGATACGGGTCGTGGATCCAGTTTAAAATGGATATGAATCGTGGACCCATTTTGAAATGGATATGAGTCGTGGACCCATTTTGAAATAGTTACAGGTTGTGGACCTGATTTGGATTGGATTCAGGTCGTGGACTCGAATTGGATTGATCATAGGTGATGGATGATGGGGAGGTTGATTGTGACCGAAGTCGGTAGTGCATTACGTTGGGCAAATCAATTTTGATCGGTAGAGTGTAGGCAAGCTCTGATTGGATAAAAAAAAAGAGTGGTGAGGCCCTAAGCTTAATGATAAAAGTGGTTCATTTAATTATTTTTTAAGCCTTAAAATCCAAAATAAAAAATAAAATCTAAGAAAAAAGTTGTCAAGACTGATGTAAAGAATGAAATAAGCAAAAAAATATTTATTTATTTATTTATTTTTAGGGTCTGTTTTAAGGTATGGATCAGAGTGCTTTTGTATTGATCTGTGCTTTGAATACAAACCAAAATCTTAATTTTCAAAAGAAAAAAAAAATTTGGGTGCCCTCACTGATGAGACTATCATTGTTCTTCTCACCGGAGTTAATATTAATTTTACTTTTACCTTACTTGTGGGGCAAGTAAAGGATCGAACCCAAGAGAAAGGAGGAATAGAGTTAAGCTAAGAGGATAAAATTCAAATTAACTAAAAGGAATTAAAACTGTTTTTCTTTGTATTTTTGAACTTATAAGAAGATGTAAAATTACTCGAAAATGAACTAAAGTAAAAGAAATTAAAAGCAAGTAAACTTATGAAAGTAAAACACCATTGGAGATGGATCTACCGAAAACATGTTGATGAGAAACTCCTAGTCTCTAGTCTTTTTATAACTCAATCGTAAGGGCGTGGTGTTAGCTCCTTAGATCGAAAAGTTTTGCAAATAAAATAAAATGAGGGAACATAAACAAAGTAGAATTCTTTGAAAACTTCCTACTACCAATTATCCACTTTAAGCATATTTTATCTTGATCTAATCTAAGCATAAAGTATCTATATTAAGAATAAAATGTGCAAGAAACTTAAAGAGAACTCATAAGCATTTTAAATAAAAGAAAGACATGAAATTAGAAATAACACAAGAACTTGCTCTAGGCTTTTCCACTCTCCAATGGAGTGGAACTTAGCCTAATGTCATTGCAAGAAAGGAAAGATAAGAGATGAAATAACTTTTCTTCATTTCATGGAGAAAATTACAACTTCTTCTTCTATTTCTTACAAGACAATTTAGCCAAAAGAATAGGCTAAGAGCCTTAGATTAAAGGAGTCTTGGATAAGAGAACCAAGATGGAACCCTTTCTCTAAAAGTGGAGGCTCTATTTATAGAGAAAAATGTGTGTAGAAGAGTCTAAAAGTAACTTTCACTTTTCTTTGTACAAAAAGACAAAAGAAGAGAATATGAGTTAAGGATTAGGGCATTCCAAAGTGGGCCCAAATACTTTTGCCTTTAGATTTTGATTCCAAATTATTGATTTTCTGCACAAAAAACACACGTAATTAGATTTATCTAGTAAATGAATTTATTTATATATAATTAAGCCTAATTAACATGCAATGTGGTGATTTGAAGCTTATCATGATTATTATCTTAATATGGAGAAATAGGACAAAAATCAAGATAAATATCCAGAAAATGTGCGTATAATTAAGTGTTTGGAGACACTCATCACTCACACACGAACCTAAGAAATTTTTTTTAAGTCCGTGCATTAGGCACATTGATTGAACCATTTTCCTTAAGTTCGTGCATGAAGCACTAATCATAACCTTTTCTGACTGTCCAAAATTGTTCCTGGTCTCTATTTTGGTCCCCCATTTCTAGATTTTAAAGCACATTGCCTCTGATTTTTGGCTTGGGCCACAATTTTTTTTAATAATGCAAAACATAAAGGAAAAGCAACCTTCCCCCTTTACCTAGTGGGATATACAAAGAAACATATAAGGGAAAGTGGCCCAAAGTCTATACAACTTGCCTTCGTGGGCTAAAAAAAAATTACAACATATAAACATGGGATGAATACACATTTGATTTTGAAAATCTTATTGTCCTAAATCTATTAATCTCGCTTCGATGCATGCAAATTTATGGGTGATTTTTCGGATACCCATTCTTCAAACCTCAATGTACACTGAAATGTCTACGTCTTAGGCTGGTGAATGAGGTGGATGTTCTCCTCCCCGCCACCTAAAATAACGATCTCGGAGGCTTGAGAGTACTGGCATCCGGGACTAAGATTTTAACAAAGGAAGGGGTAGTTTGTGCATTGGGTAATGAAACAAGCGTGCACGTGCATTTTTTGAAAAGGTGTATCCATTTTACACGTTATTTGTCTTATGAAAAATAAAAATACTAAAACGTGAAAATAAATAAATATTACATGCATTCTTCAATGACAATAAAAAATAAAAAAAAGACAAAAGATATTAGTGGATAAGCACAAACACAAACACAAACAAATGGGAATACTTTTTAATACAAATAACTGAATAGGAAAAATAGGTCGAACTCGCTAGTCAACTCCCCAGTGGAGTCGCCAAGTTGTGGACACGAATTTTCATTTTCAAATATCTCAATCACTTTGGGGATTTGGAGTCGCCACCATTATTTTTGGAAATGGGTGTGAATAGTTACCTATGATGTACTTTTTGAAAAATCATTTTTTTAGTCACCTGCGACTCGTACGGATAGGGCTCATTGGTCCAACCTTGGATCTAGGAAAGGGGATCCATATTAGGGAGTGGGAAAAGTGTTAGGTACCGTACTCCCTCTACCTTTGGTAGTAACCTCGAATTTGGTCGATTTAAAGATAAAATAAATAAAAAGAGTCGGAAAGATCCGATATGTGCCCTCAAGTACGGGTGACTTTGATATTGGTTTAAACTATTAAGGGTACCCCTATTGAAAATGGGCCATTCGATGATTCAATCCTTTCGTGATGTGTGCATAGGTGTAAAGAAGGAGAAGAAGTAGAAGATGAAAAGTTATAGAAGGAGAAAGGGGATTGTTTGTCCAAAACTCACCTTGTTCTGAGTTGACCTTCTTGGACCTTCAAAGGATGAGTCTTCCTTGACTTGTTTTGGATAGAAGATAGAAAATTGTGAAAAGATGATGGTTGACTTTGAGAGTGATGTTTGACTTAAAAGTGAATTGAATGAGTTGAGAGTAGAGGATTGAGTGTGAATATTGAGCGAGAGTGATTTTTTAGTCTTCTATTATGTATTTTTTTCATTGGGTGGTTGTGTTGAGAATGAGGGGGGATTTATAAAATTTGGAAGGTAATTTCTAGAGGTATAATTGGGTGAATTGATGGGAATAAGTAGAATGGTTTGAGACTTGTGAGAAAGGAGGTTTAAATAGATCATTTGTAACCCAAATGGGTTGAATCCTTCAACCCATTTGGGTTGAGTGTTTGGTGGGATGAAATGAATGGTGTTTGGTTGAGAGAATGGGGGGTGTAAGAAGGTGGTTAATTAGTTGAGTATTTAGTGAGGTGAAGAGGAGTGGTGTTTGGCTTAAGAGAATGAGGGTGTAAGAAGGTGGTTGATTAAATTTTGGGAGAGTGGAGGAGGTGATAACATGTGTCAAAAGAGGTGTGTAGTTAGAGTGTTAGATGAGTTGATTGGAGAGAAGGGTATGAATTTGATTTGTGAGAATAAATATGTAGGAAATGATGAGTGTAGGTTAGAAAGAGGTATGCGTTGAGATGTAGGTAGATGATTTTTTAAAGAAAGGTGATGGAGGTAGGTAGTTGGATGAGGGAGGTGAGTTGAGGTGGTGACATGTGTCCCATCTTGATGATCTTAAATGATTGGTTGTGATGTTGGGCTGGGGTAGAATAATTGGGTAGTGGATTGAATAATAATGGATGATGGGTTAAATCCAATGGGCTTAGGTTGTAGGTTGGGCTTGGGTAGATTGGTTGAATTGAATGGGATTTGGATTGGGGTAGGTTGAGAAGTGTAGAGGTGGGATGAGGAGTTTTTGGTCTGTAGGCCACGTGAGTAGGGCATTAAGCTGTTTATTGAAAGAAAATGACAAAATATATTGGATTTTGAAGGTTTGGACCTTGGGGCGCATTCCAATTTTAATAGATTTTAGGCACTTTGTATCGAGGGCCCGATCAAATTTGGGTGTCTACACACAACATATTCAAAGTTTATTTGATTCAAAATATATAATAATAATAATAAAGAAAATTACAAAAATGAGCCCGTATTAGGATTCATTAACATATCAAAAATATCAAATCAATGTCATTATGATTTGCATCCTCATTATTTTACGTATTCGCGCTTTAATTGTGAAGTTTGTGATTTAATCGCGAAGTTCATAAAAGCAACATTTTATTAAAAAAAAAAGTCATGATTAAATCATTAAAGGAAAGAAATTATGATTACAAAAAAAATCATTACTTAATCGCGATTTTTTCAATAAGCCGGAGACTTTGGTGAATATGGTGTTGAGGTAACCTGAACCATTTATTAAATAGGTAACCTAATCCGTTCAGTAAAATTATAATCTTAAGTGAAAAAAATAAGTTCTATTTCCAACACCAAAATTAAAATACAATTAATAAAAATAAAGTCACATAATCATAAATCAATATCTACCAACATAAATAAAGTATTGTTGAAAAAATAATAAATTCCAAAAATTTTAGAGTTATTTCCTCTGCATCCCTGTGGCATTGAATCATGTTTTTTTTATGCCACAAGATAATGTAGTTAGGAAACATTCCTTACTTTGTAATGAAAGTATTTTCATTTCATAAATTATAAGCTTAACTCTTAATTATTTAAAAATATCTTAAAAAACCTACTCTATTTTATAAAATTTGAAAGAAAAAAAAAAGGTATTATGAAAAAGTTTTACGAAATTCTAGTAAAAAAACGTAATTTTATACCCCTTAAATAATTGTTGACATTTGAGATACTTCATTTGTTTCATGATTTAAAACATGTTAATGACACAATAAGTAAACATGTCAAAATGGGTTAAGCAAGTTGACATCCCTAACCTAGACACGACCCATTTAATAATCATCATAGATGGATCAACACTATTATGATTCAAACCTAATTAAGCTTGACCTAAACCAACTAATTTTGTGTTTTTACGAGTCGTGTTCACGGGTCTTGTTAAGATTGCCACCCTTATAGCCAACCATGACCCATATATATGGGAGGGGGGCATCCGGCTAACAATCTTAGGATGATAAAATGCTGACAAAATTGTTGTCCTATGTGGCTTAAAAGTTTTGGAATTGGCTGATTTTTTGTAAGACTGATCTCAATGGTGAAGAGATCATCCTCACCATTTATCCTTATAAAAATCAACCGAATTTGAAACTTCTAAGTCTATCAAAAGTGGTTTACAAATTTTTGGTAAGAAATCGACAGTTTACATTTCTAAAGTAATTTTGATGGGTTAGAAGTTTCAAATTCAACTGATTTTTGGTGCGGATGATCTCCTCACCATAGAGATTATCCTCACAAATACTCAACTCAATCTGAAACTTTTAAGGAACATAGGACAAAATTTATTAGCATGTAAAACACCTTAATTTGAACGAGCTCCCATTTGAAAGGACTAAAAAAAATCACTTTTTCCAACAAAATCCGCCAATGGGCCTAAAAGCCCAAATTCTTGAAAATCTACATTTTGATCAAATCTAAAGTTCCTGAGACCCTTAAAGGTCTCATGGACCCACAATAAGGCCTTCTAAGCCCACTACCTTATCAACCTTTCACTCTTCGAACCTCGAACTCAGACACATTCTAAGACCACCTAAGGCCCACCAATATTCAACCCCCTAAATATCATTTTAGCCTCATCCTAACAAAATTCTAACGCTAGCCAATATTTTAATCTAACTTAACCTTAAGCCAATACAATCCAACTCTAACCTCAACCTTAGATTCAAATCAATTCTAAGACCTAAGCTCTCACTAAATCAAAAACTCATTCAAATCAAACCTTCTCAAGTCCAAACCCAAATTCATATCCCTATCCATACTCATATACATGATCATAACCAATCAAGGTTCATACAACCCTTGATCATCAAAAAGGACACTTGTCATCACCACCACTTACTTCCCAAATTCTTTTACCCAACCCCATCATCATTCTCAAAAAGCTAATCAACCCACACCCATGTCATAACTTACCCCCCATCATTCTCTAAAAAATAACCCAACCCACACTCATTCTCCTTAATCAACTCACCTAACACACACCTTCATACTCCCTTTGAACACTTGTTACCATCTCCTCCACTCTCTCAAAATATCCACAACTACCTTTTTTACATAATAATTTTTTAACTAACACCTACACCCCTTAACCCTACCTAACACTCAACTCATATGGGTTGAAAAATCCAACGCACTTGGGTCAAGACTGATCCATTTACACTACCTTCCACATATATCCCTTCCCAACATCAAAATAACAAACCCTCAATGTATACACCTCATGCCATTATCCTTTAATTCTTCACCTTTGACATTTCTACCTAAAAGCAACCCAAGAAGTCTATAAAAATCCCCTTATACCTCTTAAAAAACTCTCACGCTCTTATGCTCTCAAGCTTTAAAAAACTCAAAAACCTCTCAATCTCATTCTACTCAACTCTCCCGCTCTCTTATTAACTTTCCCTTCTCTAAAAAAGAAACCTATAATCAATTTCTTAAGGATTTAAGAAGAAAAAAAAAAGAAGGAGAAGGAGAAGAAGAAGACTGAATGAAGGTTCAAACATGAAGGTAGGTCTAGTGTAGGATTTCCATTATGTAAATCCCCCATCTCTCTCCTCTCCATTTCCTTCTTCTATCTCCCCCCTACTCACTTCTTTAATTTTGATTTTAAAAGACCTCTAAGATGTAATGTTCACCCTCCCCTACCTCTGGTAGATCGAACTTCTGTTCGATCGAAAGTATAGGGGTTGTAATTATTTTCAAAAGAAAATCGTTTTAAACCCTCAAACATAATCTGCACACACCACTCAACTTGTTTTGAAGTTATCAGAAGTTGAGCCATTCTCAACCCATTAGAGTAGACCCATTGCTATAAGCCAATAATTTTTAAAATAATGTTCCTAAGGCAAGATTTGCGTGAGGATCATCTCTTTCAATGAGATTATCCTTTTGATCAAAGTTGACAGTAAACCCCTTACGTTTAAGGGTACAAATTATCGTTCTTTGACATTTTCTTATTTCTTTATTTCATTAGAATGATCATATTTTTTAAGATAATCACATTTTGGTGAAGAGAGAGGGGTGCCTAACACCTTCCCCTCTCTCTAAGTGAACCTTACTTAGATCTTATGTGTATCGGTGTTCTAATCCACATGAGAGTCAAAATAATCACTTTTTCCAAAATTATTTTTTGGGTGAGACCATTTACACCCTTTTATAAAAAGAATGGTAGTAACTCCAAATCCTTGTGAAGGTGATATTCAGACTCGAAAATCACCTATCTACACAACATTTTGTCATCCTAAGATTGTCAGTCGAATGCTCCTCTATATATATATATATATATTTTAAAAGGGAAAATTACTTAAGGGACCATAGCGGAGGGACTTTTTTCTAAATAGTCCCTAAGTTTTGGACTGTCTCTTAATAGTCAATTTAGTAAACTTTTCTTTTCTTAATAGTCCCTGAACCTCATCTCACCTTTATAAAGTATTTGAAAGACACAAATTATCATTTTCTCATCTTTTTCACAGTTAGATTTTCAAATGATGATTGCGATCATTTCTGATGAACTTTGATCATGAGTGATGAATGGAGAATGATATTCTCTTCAGTTTGAACATCTAGATTTTTTTTATACTTATTTTCATGATTTATAATAAAAAAAAATTTGAAGAAAAAAGTTGAGATTCAATTTTTTTTTATGATTACATCGTAATTTTTTATTTGTACCATAATTTATGCATTTTTGGGTATTTTGCGGAGATATACCAAAAATCGAAGTTGGAAAAAAAATGAAAATCTAGTTCACATTACATTTTCGAATTCACTACTTTTTATTGAATTACTGTCGAGTTCGACTGTTTTTTTTCTTATGAAAATATTGTCGAACTTGGCAATACTTAAATAAAAAGTAGTAAACTCGACACTAAGTTAAAAAGTGGTGAACTCACCACTTAGTGTCAAGTTCACCACTTTTTATTTAATTATTGGGGAGTTCAACAATATTTTATTACCATCAAACTTGACAGTAATTAAATAAAAAGTGGTAACTCGGTGTTGTAATGTAAACTAGATTTTTTCACTTTTTTTTTCAACTTTAATACTTGGTAAAACTCCTTGAAATATCCAAAAATGCATAAATTATGATTGCAATTCAAAAGTTACAATGTAATCATCAAAAAAATTGAATCTGAACTTCGTTTTTCAATTTTTATTTATTTATAAATAATTGAAATAAATAAATAAAATACGTCTAGATGTTCAAAGTGAAAATAATACCATTCTCCATTCGTCACTCATGATCAAAGATTGTCAAAAATTATCGCAATCTCCCTTGGAAAACCTAACTATGTGAAGAAGATGAGAAAAATGGTAGTTGGGTATTTCAAATTTGGGAAATTGAGGGAATGAGGTTGAGAGGCCTGTAGACACCCCATTTTGCACTTGCCTGATTAATCAACTCGTCAACCCGATTGCAACGGTTCCCAATGATGGATGATTATTCCAATGCTTTATTTGTTACTAGATATGTTTCAGAAATTTGGATAAGGTATCTTAAACTGACAAAACTATAGAAACCACGCTACGCTAGGAAAATATGACCCCAGAAACATAGAAATCATCATTTTGCACACAAAAAAAAGCTTCACAATAAAAATCACTAAAAAATAACTAAATTACCAAAATACCCCTAACCTTAAAACATCCCAAGAGCCTACGTTACACTTAAGAAAACTCATTCAAACACATAAAGTAACAAATTGAAACCAAATAAACCATTTTGCCAATTTTCACAAAATTTGATAAAATTACAAAAATGCCCCTCATAAAGTTCACGACCATTTCGCACAAAAATTTTTATAAATGACACAAACTAATATTATCATTGAATTCCTTACGAAAAATCGATTCTAAAACATCCTGGAATATTGAAAAACGACTTAAAACGCAAAAAGTCCTCTCCGAGGGCAAAACGATAATTTTATAATTTTAATAATTAAAAATTTTGAAACTAATAAATAAAAAATTAAATAATGTAAAGTGAATTAATAAAATTAATTTAAAATTTTGAATCAAAAAATCAATCAATCAGACTCTCAGGCAAAATTGTTGATGGTTGCCAAGATATTTATTTAAGGACCCCTCCATGTGGGGGCCCAAAAAATTAAAGATATAATAAAGGGGGGTTCTCCAAAAAATTAAAGTTAATCAAATAAGACTAAATTCAATTTTAAAGTCAATCAAATAAGACTAAATTCAAGATCTTATAGTCATTCAAGTAAGATTAAAATCAAGTCAACCAAGTAAGACTAAAGTCAAAATCTTAAAGTCAATCAAATGAGACTAAAAGTCAAAACCCTAATAGAGTTCTAATTAAATAATAATTCTATTTAAAGTAATCCTAATTAAATAATTATTCTATTTAATAGAATTTTAACTAAATAATAACTCTTTCTAAAAGAATTATAATTAAACAATAATTCTCTCTAAAAGAATTATAATTAAACATTAACTCTATCTAAAATACACTTAAAAAAGTTTATAAATAGGAGCCTCCACACCCTATTTTCTTATGAAATAATAAATCCTAAGAAAAGTAAGTCAAAAAGCTTCCCTAACCTCCCATAAATCCTAATTTTGAAGTCCCAACTCCTTACCTAACACCCATACTTCGATTTTAGCTTGAAAAACACCTAGAAGCCCTTCAAAAATATTCGAAAATCTATAAAAATAATTTGAAGAATCCAAATCTAAGAAAGAGATACCTTGCATCGAAAATCAGAAATCAGATCTGGAGACAGAACGAAGCAAGGAGTACAATTCAAGGAATGATTTTATCAGATCAAAGGGAATAGAATTGTTGCGTTCGAAGGAAAATTTTCTTTTTTTTTTCTATTTAGGTTTTTTTGTTAACAATATAGTCTTAATTGGGATAAGTAGAGACCGACATTGGCCGGGCGGGGTTGGTGCCTAACACCTTCCAACCCCGTAATATGATTTCCGGACTCAGTTTCTCTTTAGTAGATTAGTCGTTTTTATCCGTTTCGAGTCTATATTCGGTTTCTAAATCATAATAACTAGGTGGCGACTCCCAAACCTCAAGGGTAAAAAGCAGATCAGCACACCCCACGGATCGAGGGCACTTTCAGTGGTGACTCCACTGGGGACCATGGAGGATCAGATTTGAAAAACCCCAAGTATGGGAGCAATGCCAGGATGACCTATTTTTTTTTATTATTTAGTTTGATTTATTTTATTGGTTTATTTATTTATTTATTTATTTATTTATTTATTTATTTTTGTAGCTTGATTGTGGATGATTTTGTATATTGTATTTTTTTTCCAATTAAGGGTCACTTTTTGATAGCCCCTAAATAATGAAAGATTCAAATTGACATATGAAAATGATGGAACAATGAAGGTTGGGATAGCAATGTTAAAATATTTTTACAATACATTCTAGTACGAATTAAGTCTGGGCACCTATTAATAAAATGTAGATCTCATCAAGTAGATTAATTTAGAACCTGAGTTTACTCAATTTCGTTATTGGAAGTCTTAGATATCATCGATACAAGTTCAATTTGTAAATCTGGAATTGTTGTTGAATGAAGGTTGGGACAGTAATGTTAAAACGTTTTTACAGAACATTCTAGTAAGAATCAAATCTGATTACCTGTTAATTAAACGTAGATCTCATCAAGTAGATTAATTTAGAACTTGAGTTCACTCAATTTCGTTATCGGGAACCTTTGATATCATCGATGCAAGTTCAATCTGTAAATCTGGAATTGTTGCTGAATGAAGGTTGGGGCAGCAATATTAAAATATTTTTATATAATATTTCAATGAGAATTAAGTCTAGGCACCTATTAATAAAATGTAGATCTCATCGAGTAGATTAATTTAGAACCTGAGTTCACTCAATTTCGTCATCGGAAGCCTTAGATATCATCGATGTAAGTTCAATCTGTAAATCTGGAATTGTTACTGAATGAAGGTTGGGACAACAATGTTAAAACGTTTTTACAGAACATTTTAGTGAGAATTAAGTCTGGGAACCTATTAATAAAACGTAGATCTCATCGAGTAGATTAATTTAGAACCTGAGTTCATTCAATTTCGTTATCGAAGGCCTTAGATATCATCGATGCAAGTTCAATCTATAAATCTGGAATTATTGCTAAATGAAGATTGGGATAGCAATGTTAAAACGTTTTTACAGAATATTCTAGTCAGAATTAGGTCTAGGCACCTCTTAATAAAACGTAGATCCCATCGAGTAGATTAATTTAGAACCTGAATTTACTTGATTTCATTATTAGGAGCCTTAGATATCATCGATGCAAGTTCAGATTATATTTTCTTAATTCACCGAAAATTGAAATTTATCTAGTGTTAGCACAGTTAATGTTCTTGAGAACGAGCTCATTTGGCACTAGGACCTTTCTCTTTGATTTTTTTTGGGATGTGTTCCTAGTTTTTTCTTTATAATTAAAAAAAAAAAAGGTTCATCACCCCTCATCTCAATAATTATCATTCTATCATCAATGTAATATATATTCGAATCTTGATTTATTTTTGATCACCCAAAAGTGATCATCGATTGGACTTTAAAAATTATAAAAATTATACCTATTGCAATGTTTGCGTTTGATCAATTATTCTAAGCCATGCTCATTAATTAATTTTCCATTGATCTTGATCAGATATATAGTTGATGTGCTTATTGGTGATCTTAATGATGTTATTGGATTGGTATTTATTTTGGTTAATATTCATATGGTATCAATGTGTGATGGTATAATCAGGCCTATGGGCCCATTTGTTGAAAAGGCCCCGGGCACACCCCACCCTACTTTGCACACATCACTAGCACGTTTATTTATTGTTTTGCACTCTTGCATGTCCCAATCTAGCCAACGTGGCACTAGTGCTTGACCCGGTTTCTTCGGAGATGCGACGTCATTCATGAAAACCACAACTCCAGTCACGTACCTTAGGGTATATAAAACTGGGGCATCAGTACCGTTTGATCAGGTGACTCTGAAAGGTATATCGATGCACCCATATTAGGGTGACCTGAGCCTTTAACCTATTGTAAGCCGCACAGTCACATGTCCCGATTGCCAACATAGTACTAGTACGTGGTCGATCCCATTGTGGGATGCTAAACCATTTATGAAAGCTACAACCCTAAACTCATACCTATACGGTATATCAAAGATAATCTAAGTTCACCAATTGCACTTCTTGATCAAAATCAGTGCCTAAGTAAGATCCTGCCCCGCTGTACCCTACTGTACGAGGGGGATAGACAACATCTATTCTAGACGAGAGGTATTTAAGTGGGCCCTTACTCAGCATCGTACGCCACCTCTAAACTGGGGATTAAACTGGTTGCTTTTGACTTCAGAGAAGTGGGTTAGAGTTTTAGATTATCACCTATACGGTATATCAAACCAAGTCACCACGTACCGTCTGATTGAGTACGCTCGAGAGGTATATAGGTGCATTTGGGCAAGGGTGGCCAGATAAATTGCATTGCACATAGTATACCTAGAGTCTAGAAGCCTTCCTATATGTCACGAATTGAACTGACTATGGGTGTTCCCGGGTTGCTCTATTTAATTCAACCAACAAGTAAGTGGGTGAACTGATCCAGACTATTCAAACTAAACCCACTATATCAACCTGACCTAATCGGTGAAATGTACCGATCAATTTGAACCAATTAAACCAGTTGGCCCAATTGACAAATGGATCAAACTGATCAATACCACATCAGTTGGACTAATTGGTTTCACTTTTAAAGATCCAAGCCACTTTATATAAAAAGATTCGATCTTAAAATCAAATTAATTTATCTGATCAAAGGTTTTATCCTAATCAGGGGTAGACCCATGACTAATCTTTTTCACATTCTTGGTCACTATAACTTACAGTGTATTTGGATTCGATATTTTCCACCGGAAGGCTAATTTATATCAAAATTTTAATCATGTGGTTAAAAGTGAAACCTTCAGAATTAATGGTTAATCTTAAGTGCCCTTAAACATTCTAAACCCTCATCTGTGTCATTTTGGGTCCGTCAAAAGAGTCGTCTAGTCAAAGTACCAATGTCAAGTCCAAGTAGTCCATCCACCTAGAAGGATCTTCTCTCTTTGTAGATAATTGTCCCTGAGTTTTATTTGGGTTTCAATCCAATTTTCGTCAGTCTTTAAATCTAGTCAGTTGTTTTAGTTACGTTAGTCTTTCTTCAAATTTCAAGTTTTAGTCGATTTTGTCAGTCTATGTTTTTCAATTCCAATAAAATATAGAAGCTTCTGATTATCATGCGTGTAATAATGATTTAAGCATAATATCTAACATGAGGATTGACTTAGAGCTCACTAATCAAACTTAATAAATATTAGAATTAAAGAGTACACTCAAGAAGTGAAAATTGGTGATACATTATCCTCTGGGGAACATGAGAGAATAATAAATTACTTAAGAAATTCAACAATGATCCTGCATAGTCTCATCAGAATAGATTGCACCAAAATAAATCAAGACATAAAGTCGAAGGTGGACTTCAAGGTCAAAGATCATTAAAAATGATGCAGTTGAAACCAGTGACAAAGGTGCAAAGATTTGAAAGAATGGATTCATCATGTTTTTCACTCAGAGAAAAGAGTTATCATTCACAAAAAAATATGAGATTTTCTTCGAAGTTTGGAAATGGTTGAACGAGTCAAAGTCAAATACAAAAAACTCAATCACATTCAACTTCAAAAAAGAAGACTAAAGATCACTCATTCTTAAAAGAAGATTGAAGATTGTTCCTTCTTAAAAAAATACTGAAGATTACCCCTTCTTAGAAGAAGACTGAAAATTACTTTTTCTCAAAAGAAGACCTTCCTCCACGGAGCAATTAAGACATCAAGTTCCTATAACTTTAACCAAATCAATTAGCACTTCACCAAAGGAGGCCTTCTTTGGTCGAACTATTTTCCTGTCTTACCAAAAAAAAAAAGATAATTTTCTTTAGCCCCTCGCAACCTCTAAAAAATCAAATAGCCTGTTTCTTTCTAAACCACACTGACCAACCTTGGGAGGGAATCTTAGTATGAACTTAGTATAAACTACGTTTTGACCTGATCTCAAAAGAAAAAAAGAAATATTTGGGGTACGTAGGCAACCTGAGAAGTTACTTCAGGCCCGGTCACGCAAAAAAAATGTAATTTACTTGAGAAAAGTGTCATCCAAAAGGAAAATCCCATATGGAAAGGTTCAAAATAAAAGAATGCCAAACTAGGGGCATTTGAAAAAGAGAATCAACAGAATTGACAAAAAAAGGGAAGTAATGCCAAACTAGGTGTGTTAAAAGAAAGAGTAAAAAAAATTGATAGAAAAGAAAAACAATACCAAACTAAGGGCATTAGAAAAAATTGACAAGAAAAAAATGTCAAATTAGGGGCATTAGAAAAAAGGTGTCAAAAGAATTTATAAAAAAGAATGACAAAAAAAAAGAAAATATTAAACTAGGGGCATTTTGGGAAGTCGAACCTTTTACCCTTTCTTTTTAAACCATATCCTAAGCCCACCTATTAAGTCATCCTGAATGCTAATTGACTCGATTAAAGTGTAGGGAACTAAGAAGCTATCGAGTTGAATATTCAAGATCATCGAGAAAAAAGAGAAGTCCGCTAAGTCGAAAACCCGAAAAGGCGACTTAGGCAAAAGGTAGGGCATAACCATAAAAAAAAAAAAGCTTGCTAGGTTGAAAACCTGAAAAGGCGACCCAAGCAAAAATCAAGGCATCTTTAGAAAAAGAAAAGAAAATTCTGCTTAGTTGAAAACCTGGAAAGGAAACCTGAGCAAAAATTAGGACATCAAAAGGGAGGAAAGGTCCCATCAAGAAAAAAATTTAGAAGAAAACTTGTACAAAAATTGAGAAATGCAAAATCATTCAAGCCACAACATTCGATGAAAACAATGTTGAAGTTGAAGAAACTCATAAGTCATTTTGAACATTGTAGAATATTTATGTATATGTTTACTTGTTCAAGTGTTCGCCAAAGGAAAATGTAGAATCATCAATCATTTTGAAGAGGAAGATCTTCTATTCTAATATTTATCAAGATTTTTTAAATCCAGCTCAAGCATTTTTCAAAAGAAATTCAAAAGAAAATTATCAATCCCTTATTGTACATATGATAATCTTAAGAGTCTTGAATTTAAGGGAATGTTAGTTCTTCTATCTGTCATACATCAGAGTTCATATTTTTTAAGTGTAATCCACTCCATCAGTCTAATAGTCAAGTTCCAGTTAAAGTCAATCTTGAAACTAGGGGCATTTTTGAAAGTCATTTAACTCCAAAGTTTTGTTCTTAATCACATGATAAAAAGGAAAATCTTACTTAAAAGTCCGATGAAGTGCAATGATAATTATGAATCCAAATGCATGATAAGCCAATAAAGACCCGATCTCTCAAACTTTGAGCTCAATTTTGAATCATAGAATGAATTGATAGGATTGTTTAAGTTCCTATAAATCTAAGCCTGAGAAACGTGGCTTAGTAAGTTCGAGTCCGAGAAACGAGACTCCATTTTTTTGAATCATAGAATGATTAGGTTTTTTGAAGTGCCTACAAACCTAAGTTCGAGTCCGAGAAACGAGATTCCAACTTTTTGAATTATAGAATGAGTAGGTTTTTTTATGTGCCTACAAACCTAAGTTCGAGTCCGAGAAACGAAACTCCAACTTTTTTAATCATAGAATGAATAGGTTTTTTGAAGTGCCTACAAACCTAGGTTTGAGTCCGAGAAGCGAGACTCCAACTTTTTGAATCATAGAATGAATAGGTTTTTTGAAGTGCCTACAAACCTAAGTTCGAGTCCGAGAAACGAGACCCCAACTTTTTGAATCATAGAATGAGTAGGTTTTTTGAAGTGCCTACAAACCTAGGTTCGAGTCCGAGAAGCGAGACTCCAACTTTTTGAATCATAAAATGAATAGATTTTTTGAAGTGCCTATAAACCTTAGTTCGAGGTCGAGAAATGAGACTCCAATTTTAATAGGATTGTTTAAGTTCTTGTAAACCTTAGCCAGAGTCCGAGAAACGAGACTCCAACTTTGTTTGAATCATATTGAATTAACAGGATTATTTAAGTTCTTTAGCCCGAGAAGCGTAGCTACAATAGGTTCGAGTCAGATAAACGAGACTCAAACTTTTTCGAACTCTAAAAAAGAATTTCAAATAGGATTTAACGAAGTACCTACAATGTTATGACTCCAATTACCTCATTATTCAACATTGCCATGATTGCTTTCATTACATAAGTACATCTCAATTTTGAATCATTATTGTCAGCAAGAGAAAAACTCTAGGACCTGACACATTTTTACTCAATAAGCATCACACCATTGCACACACGTGCACTTTTGCTTTAGTCAGGGAGAATTTTTAAAAATTCGAAGATCTGACATTGTTAGTGAGAGTTTAAGCTCAAGGACCTGACAAACTTGTTCGGGGAGAGTTTTACCCTTAAGGATCGGAACGTCCCGACGAATTGCTAAATCAGGCTACAAAATGAAC
>NW_028237006.1:0-69303 GCF_017979445.1 Akebia trifoliata
CAGGGTATTCCACTACTTCCAAAAATCCAGCGTTAATCTGCTTCGTAACTTCTTCTTTAATTTTCAAAGTCCATTCCGGCTTCATACGTCGAAGTTTCTGTTTGATTGGTCGAGCATCAGGATATAACGGAATCCGATGTTGAACAATATCTGTACTTACCCCTGGTATATCCTCGTATGACCACGCGAACACATCTTTGAACTTTCTGAGCAAATCTACTATCCCTTTGCGTTCATCAGGAGATAAAGTGATCCCTATACGAATTTCTTGAGGATTTTCTTTCGTTCCAAGGTTGATAACCTCTACTTCCTCTATTAGAGGTTGAGCCTGACGTTCCTCTTTTTGTTCAAGTAATTTGATTATTTCGGGGGGAGGCTCTTCGTCAGAAGATTCTCCCTCCGTATTAGTTAAATTATTATTGCGCTCGGGGTAATCAAAAATTTCTTTCATTTCATTAAAAAGAGATGGGGTAACAGGACTCATTGCAGACTTGACAGACTCACTCGACTCAGTAGGAAAAACAGACTCAACTAACTAATTTGACTCAACAGAAATAAAGGACTTAACTGGCATGTCAGACTGAACAGGACTAATGGGACCGACAGACCCAGCCTTGACATGCAACACATGACTGATTACATGATAGTTTGATAGAGCCCCAACAGCGGGTTTGATTACAGACTGAGGATTTGGGATCCTTTTCTCAACCGACAACACTAAGATACTATGATCTTCAGTGAATAGCTCATCTATGTTGAGGGAGTCCAGATCGAGCTGCCAGTCTTCAACTTTCTTCTCCTTAATTTCTGTGCTCGCTTCCTTTTCGGGCCATTCCATGCCAAAGAAGATTTCAAACCCTGGCAGACGAGTACCTGTGATGTGATCAATGAAAGGCTCTGGGAACCCACAGTAACGGAAGTCTTCTCCTTTTTTCACAAAATAACCATTGAGGGTCTTTCGATATGTCTTCATTTTAATGAGATCTATGGTATGCCTTTGCCTTTTAGCAATGGCCTTATCCCGTTTTGTCTTCCAGTATTGGGCCCAATCTTCCTTAGTAGGCTTATATCCTAATCCGAATGTGCCGATGACCTCTTTAATCACTGGTGCCTCCCATGTACCCACAGTAACTGGATCTTGAGACATTAACCAACGTAGTGCTGATCCCGATAAAGTTCTTTGGAACAACAATGTCATCTGTTCGTCGCTGAGCCCCATAGTGCGCATGTTGGTAACATACACCTTAAGATGTGTTTTCGCACACCCTGTCCCACTGAACTTGTCCATTTCAGGCATCACAAACTTTTCTGGCAAATAGATTCTAGGGATGCGATTCAAAGCTTCAATGCCTACTACAATTTCATCAATACCTTTTATACTCTTCATCGCTGACTCCAATTGAGACATTCTATTAGATAACGCCGGATTTTCATCAACATACTCTTCATCTCCGTCGAGCTCGAAGACTTCACGTGGACGTTTCTCTTCAACCTTTTTCCCCTTTGGGTCATCTAAGAGAATTCCCGCTGATTCCGAGTTCTGTTCTAACATTTCCACTTTGCCTTCTTATTGCTGATATCATTGGCAAAGGCTGCCAAGATCTTACGGATCTCTGTGAGCTCAGATTCTTAAGCCATCTCTGCTTGTTGACTTGGTACTATGGTTATTTCTAACCGACTGGACTTACGACTCCAACTAGGAGGTGGACGCTTGAGTTTGGGCGCAATGATAATCCTATATGACCCCATCAAAGGTAGATTTAGTCAATTTCAGTATTACCCCCTTGATAACATTTTTAAGAATCATTTTATTGAGGTTTGTGCACCAATCCAATCACACAATGAGTATTTGAAAAGGAGATATTTATTCAAAAAGAAAGATAGTTTTATTGAAAATGATTGACAAACAATATGTTCTTATTAAAACATCTTTCAACAAATTTGATTTGAACTATTTTTATATGGACGCTTGGCTTTGTCTTGATGGTCATCAGGATTGCTGTCAGGCTTGACCCTCTTAGCTCTAATAACTGGCTCTCTGAATTCTGCTGGTCCGTCTGGATACCCTAAGGTGCGCTTGTTCCAAGCTTTCTCAATGATGTGTACTAACTTTTCAGTCAAAGGCTCGGGGGAAAAGAAAGCTTTGGGTTGAGGTAAGGATAACTCTATGGGTACATCATACTGTTCTAGGATCAAATTAGGATGGTAAAAATATGTTTCTTCTAAACCGATCAGACGGACATAGTAGGATCCTTTGATTCCTAGAATGGGGGGATCAGTCATCCACCAAGTACATCTTAAACCGATATGACGGGTTAACCGAGAGTCTAACCATTTACTCCAAGCTTTGACTGAGTTGTAACGCACTAACAGGTTTCTCTTGGAAAAGTCTTCTGGCCCATATTCGAGGTTTGAGGGAACATCTACAATCTTGAGACGATCACAAAGCTACATATAGAGTAAGTAGGGGCTTCCTTTGAAACTTTCCCACTCACCATTTTTTATGGCATCTAGACCTGAGAAAGTTTCAGCTAAGGTGAGGGGTACTGGGTTGGCTTTCTTCGAGAGTTGAGAGGCTATATCTATGAAGGACTCAGGGATAGTTTGGCCATCACTATTAAAGGTCAGTATGTATTGGCTAGGATTCCTAAGCATAATCGATAGTCTCTAGTGGCTCGCCAGGCTTCGGATTTTACATTGATAGAATGACTGCGGGAGCGATACGGGCCCAGTAAAGGTACTAAATCCAGTCTCCCGTTATGGATTAGGGCCTTGGCTTCTTCTTTGGAAATATTCAATCTTGTGGCGAGGGCACCATAATATCTGGTCTTCAATGAGGGCCTGACTAGAGGTCCTGAAGTGGATATCCCCATAATACCACAAAAATCCTCGTGAGTAGGGCACAAGTGTATACGCCCAATGTGGAATATGTGAAGGTAGGGGTTCCATCGCTTAGCCATAGCATACAAAAGGTTCCAGTCTATCTCAAACTCATGGAAATAGAGAGCACTCCTCAACATGAATCTCCCAAAATTGATCTTCTCTACAGGGTGCATTCTTATGACGGTTGTTTTGACTAACTGATCGATTGGGTTATCGCTGGCGGCTAACATCCTGGTTTGACACAAAAGGGTATTTTAATACTTTTCCAAGGTCCATGTAAAAGATCAATTTTTTATTTTCTTTGGAAAATCTTGTTCTTATGAAAAATATTTTTGCTAGAGAACACTTTTTTTTGGAAAATTTTCTTTTTTGGAAAATATTTTCTTTTTCTTCTTTGAAAATTCGATTTCCATTTTGATTTAAATGGCCCAGTCCATCATGATTGTTGGATCGAGGTGGACTGGGTCATTAAAAGAATGGGTTCTTTATTGGGTTGGTGCACCCATTTAATTTTCAAAAATAAAATTTTGATCCTTGAGGACAATCATACACTTTGATCTCATCATTCACATCACTCACATACATTCATCAATCAACAGGTTCCATTCAATAAACAACCCGGGAACACCCACGATAAGTTCGAGTCGTGACCTACAGGGAAGGTTTCTAGACTCTAAGCTTACTACGTGCAATGCATTTTTATCTGGCCACCCTTGCCCAAGCACACCTATATACCTCTCGATACGTGGTGACTTGGTTTGATATACCGTATAGGTGATAATCTAAAACCTCAACTCACTTCTCTGAAGTCAAAAACAACTAGTTTGATCTCCAGTTGAGAGGTGGCGCACAATGCTGAGCAAGGACCCACTTAAATACCTCTCGTCGAGAATAGACGTAGTCTATCCCCCTCGTACAGTAGGGTACATCGAGGCAAGATCTTGCTTAGGCACTAGTTTTGACCAAGAAGTGCAGTTGATAAACTTAGATTATCTTTTATACCTATGGGTACGAGTCAAGAGTTGTAGCTTTCATAAATGGTTTGGCATCCCACGAGGGGACCGACCACGTACTAATATTACGTTGGCAATCGGGACATGTGACTGTGTGGCTCACAATAGGTCAAAGGCTCAGGTCGCTTCAGCCTGGGTGCATCAATATACTTCTCAGAATCACCTGATCAAACGGTATTGATGCCCTCAGTTTGATATACCCTAAGGTACGTGACTGGAGTTGTGATTTTCATGAATGACGTCGCATCTCCGAAGAGACCGGGCCACGCACTAGTGCCACGTTGGCTATATGGGACTCGTAAGTGAATAAAACAGTAAACGTGCTTGTGGTGTGTGCAAAACAGGGTGGGGTGTGCCCGGGGCCTTTTTCAAACAAAATGGGCCCGTGGGCCTGATCATATCATCATACATTGGATTACATGAACGTTTAATCAAAACCAAAACCATTCGAATCATATAAATATTTAATCGAGATTAATCACCATTCCAATCACATAAGCACATTGAGCATATACCAATATTGAAAACAAGCATTATTTCCTTATGTATTCCAATTGAGGGTTATTTTGGGTGACCCCAAACAAAATGGGATTTCAATGAACATTAAATTGAGAATAAGAATGATTATTGGAGGATTTAGGAAACAACCCCCCTTTTTTTTTTTTTTTTTTTTTTTTTTGAAAATAATTTTAAAAAACCAAAAATAATAACAAAACTATCGCTAAAAAAAAAATTAAAAACTCCTCCTAAAAAGATTATTTATTACCACACCAATTTGTACCTTCACTATCAAAGAAGTATTATCGATATTGTGAGGTGATGTGCTCCACATAAGAATTGGTGTGACGATAGATAACAAATTATTCCACACACCTCTCAAGAAGGGGTTGCCATCTAATCAAATTCTCAATCAGCCTCATTCCTTTCCCTTTTTTTTTTTATTAAAAAATATATAGTTTCAATTTTTTTTTTTAAACTACAGTGAAGTCTCCCACAACATGTTCAAATAAAATTCAAATAAATCCAAAATTTTGGTTCCTCTATCAGAAAAAAAAATCGAACCATCAAAGATCTCCATTAAACCTCACAAATGTCTCACACAGTAGAACGTCAAGATTGAGGCTTCTCCAATGGCATTTGGCAGTACGGATTAGATTATTCGAATTTTATAAAAAAGAATCAATTTTTCTTCAACTTTGATAATCAAACTAGCCTGTGATCTTGTAAGAGAAAAAAATCGATTGAAGTTTTTCAAACATCTGAAATTTTAGTGTAGCTTTGATGAAGAACGTATACCTGGGCAGAAAACGCATTTTTCTTGAGCCGTATGGGAAATAAAATTGTTTGGGGAAGAAAATAAAACCCAAGAACAAAAAGGTTTTAAGGTTTCGAGAGATCTTTTTCTTTTATATCAATTTCGAAATAAAACACCTCACGAACTGCCCAATGATTCCAAAAAACAGCGTCGATCCGCAGCTTCCGATCTTTTCCAACTCTCTATCTAGAATCTAACGACATTGATCAATGATTTTCCGAGCTTTGCTCTTGTCGGTCTCCCCTCATACTTGCGATTTCTTTTCTTAATAGAATCAGAGAACAGAGAGAGAAAAAAAAACGAAGCAAAAGAGCTTCTCTTTCTGCCGCTTCTTCTTTCTTAATTTGGGAAGAAGATAAACATAAGAAAAAACCTCTTCTTCTAAGGGCACACCAAATCTCATCTTACAGCATTAAGGGTTTTCCCCTTAAAAAGAGATTCTTACTAAGGGCACACCACCTTAAAACATTACAAACAACGGGTAATAGTTGACAGAAACCTTGAAACCCAAAGTTTTTTTTATTTATTTTTATTTTATTTTTTATTTTTTATTTTCTTTTGGGTTTCTTGCTTGCTGTCAACGTACAACATAATATTCTTATCTAAACAAAAAGATTATAAAAACTTTAAAAAATTTTAAAAATTTTAAAAACTATCAATCGGAAGATCAAACACACAACTACAAATAAACCAAAAGCTTTTCCCCCTTTTTATTATTATTTTTTTTAGAAAAAAAAACGTCCAAGGATATATCAACGCATGCCTAATAAAAAAAATCGGTGGTCTCCTTGCTCCTACAACCATTAATCCATTCTTAATAACCCAAATCTTTTAAAATTTTGCATTATTTAGGATCACCCTTAATGACCCTCAATTGGATATAGAAATAATATATAATGCTTGATCGAATCATAGCAAATAATATGTCAAAATATCAAAGCCCAAACGCATACTCAATAATCGAAAAATAAATAGAATGACATAAAATAAAATAAAAACTAAACAAACTAAAAACATTCTAAGTCTCTCTTAACAATGCTCCCATACTTGGGGTTTTTCAAGTTTGATCCTCAATGTCTCCAATGGAGTCGCCACTGAAAGCGCCCTCGATCCGCCGGGTGCGCAGATCCGCTTTTGACCCTTGAGGTTTGGGAGTCGCCACCTAATTATTACGGTTTAGGAACCGATCAATGACTCTAAACAAATAAAAAAAACTAATCTAGAACAAAAAAAAAGCTGAATTCGGGGATCATGTTACGGGGTTGGAAGGTGTTAGGCACCAACCCCGCCCGGCCAAAGCCGGTCTCTACTAACTTCCCAAATAAATTACATTGCTAACAACCTAGATGATAATAAATAAAAAAAAAATAAAAAAGGTTATACCTTTCCGATAGCAAACTTTATTCCCTCAGATCCGACAAAAATAGCTCCTTGTACCGTACTCCCTTGCTTCGTTCTGTCTCCAGATTTGATTTCGGATCTCCAAGATAAGGTATCTCTTATTTTTGGATCTAGACTTTTCGAGTTTATTATGGATTTTGAAGTGTTTTTGGAAGGCTTTTGGGTGTTCTTTAGGCTAAAATTGAAGGAGGGATGTTAGGTAAGGAGTTGGGACTCCAAAACCAGGGTTTCTGGGAGGCTAGGGGGCTTTTAGACCTACTTTTATTAGGATTTATGATTTGATACGAAAATAGGGTGTGAGCACCTCTATTTATAGAATTTTTTAAGGGTTGATTTGGATAGAATTAGTATTTAATTAGAGTTCTTTTAGTTAGAATTGTGTTTTAGTTAGAATTATTTTAGGTAGAATTGTGTTTTAATTGGAATTGTTTTAGGTAGAATTGTTTTTAAGTTAGAACTCTATTAGATAGAGTTATTATTTAATTAGAACTCTATTTTGACTTTTGGTCTTATTTGATTGATTTTTAATATTTTGACTTTAGTCTTAATTGATTGACTTTTAATATCTTTGACTTCAATCTTACTTGATTGACTTTAATTTTGACTTTAGTCTTACTTGATTGACTTTAATAATTTGACTTTAGTCTTGCTTGATTGACTTTAAATTTTTGGAGACCCCTCCTCCATTATTTCTTTAATTCTTTGGACCCCCAAATGGAGGGGTCCTTAAAGAAATATCCCACGAACCCTCAACAATTTTACTTGAAAGCCCGATTGATCGATTTTTTTAATTTAAAATTTTAAATTAATTTCATCAATGTTTCACTCTAATTATTTAATATTTTATTTATTAATTTCGAAATTTTTAATTATAAAATTGTGAAATTACCGTTTTACCCCCGGAAAGGACTTTTCACATTTCAAGTCGGTTTTTAATGTTCTACGATGTTTTAGAATCGATTTTTCATAAGGAATTCAATGGAAATATTAGTTTGTGTCATTTATGAAATTTTTTGTGTGAAATGGTCATGAACTTTATGAGGGGCATTTTCGTAATTTTGTCAAATTCTGTTAAAATTGGCTAAATGATTTATTTGATTTCGATTTGTTATTTTATGTGTTTGAGAGAGTTTTCCTAAGCGTAACATAGGCTCTAGGGTTGTTTTGAGGTTAGGGGTATTTTGATAATTTGATAGTTTTTTAGTGATTTTTATCGTGAAGCTTCTTTTGGTCTGCAAAATGATGATTTCTATGTTTCTGGGGTCGTATTTTCCTAATGTAGCGTGGTTTCTAAGGTTTTGTCAGTTCGAGATACCTCATCCGGATTTTTGAAACACATCTGGTAACAAAATAAAGCAATGGAATACACATCCATCATTGGGAATCCTTGCGATCAGGTTGACGAGTTGATTAATCAGGCGGATGCAAAAATGGGGTGTCTACAGATATTGAAATGCTCAGTGATATTCTCATGTGACAAGTATTTTGAAATCCATTACTTGACTATTTTCTTGTATGCAACTATTGTCATTGCATATAGAGAATGGTGGTAGTTGGTTTTGAATCTCACGAGATATTGTTTGATGATGTTTTGGCAATTGATGATGACTACTATTTTCTTTGAATTTTTTATACCTAAGAATTTGTATAACTCTTTTTTCTTTTGAATCTTCCATACATTTAATCTCAATTAACTTCATCATCTTAGACAAGATCAAATTGGAAAGAATTATATTAGAGAAGCTTCTAATCAGCTCTATTTTATGATAAAAATAAATAACAAAACAGAAACATAAATTACGCCTCGTGCAACAGAAAATAAATAAACATGCAACCAATATCATTATCCCTAGATATCCATTCACCAACCTACACACAACATTACAATTTAAAATGCAGACATCATCCCTCTAGTGTGATTCTTATATTTTATCGTTTCATCCCTTTTTCCCCTTTTTTCGATTCTTGCACCTTTTACGTTTTCAAACACCTCATTCATTTTTCGATATTCATTCACTCAAATATTCATTTTTTAAAATTAAATCATTGAAATTTATTTTTATCAATTAAATTAAAAATTTTACAAAATTAGGATCAAAACAGGGTTCGAACAGTATAAAAGACCCAACTAGTGGTACTGATCCAGTGAAAAGTCCTACCCACGTATAATTTGTTATAAAATACAATTAAATTCATCAAATATGAAGATTCAAACATGATTTGAAATAACAAAATGAATTCTATATTTTTTGAAAACACATCACAAGTTTTCATTAAAACCTTAAATGTAATTTTCACAATCTATGGTTACTAATAGAACTTGAAGTTCTTACAAATATCTATGCGACAAAATTAAAGTACGTACAAGGAAATTGAGATGATCGATGTGAAAATTGATGTGGATCGAACGTTGAGGTGGCTGATTTTTGAATTTGGCTCAATAGTTTAAAAGATCTCGATGCCGTCGTCCTTTCTCCCTTTTACGATGAAGGACGATTTAGTCTCAAAATATATAAAATTCGAGGTTTAAAAATTGAAACCCCTGAATCACATACGACTGATATTTGATGAAATAGAATTTAAGAGAAGAGGAAATGAAAATAAATTGGGTGGATTTTGTAGAAGACGATACTGCAGACGTTTTTTCCTTCTGCGTCGGAAGTCGACAATAACCCGTTCACAACGAATCTGAGGTTGAAATTTAGAAATTGAAAGCACCCTCGATCAGCGAGGTGTGCGGATCCACTTTTGATTTTTGAGGTTTGAGAGTCGCCACCTAGTTATTATGATGTAGGAATCAAATATTGACTCTAACAGATAAAAACAACTAATCTATAAAGAGAATAGGTCCGGGGATCACGTTACGGGGTTGAAAGGTATTCGACACCAACTCCGCCCAGCAAACGCCCATCTTTACCTTTCCCAAATAATATTACATTGCAAAATAGACCTAAAAAAAAAAGTAATAAAAATAATTACCTAGCGGATTACGACGATTCCCTCAGTACTGGCAGAGAGTGTCCTTGTATGAATTTATTTTTTATTCCTCCATCATTGGATCTGTTTCTGATCTCCAAGTTGAAGTATCTTTCTTCTAGATCTGAGTGTTTCCTGACTTTTTTTAGGGATTTCTACATATTTTTGGAGGATTTCTTGGATTTTGTAAGTAAAAGCTAGGGTATGGATGATAGGTAGAGAGTTAGGACTTCAAAATTAGGGTTTGGAGAGAGTTAGGGAAACTTTTTGACCTACTTTTTCTAGGGTTTATTTTGACCTGCGAAATTGGGTTGTGGAGGCTCTATATTTATAGAGGTTTTTTTTGAAGAATTAGGGTTTGACTAAGTCTCCTTTTAGATAAAATAAATTAGGGTTTTGACTTTAGTCTTATGAGATTGACTTGATCTTTTTAGATTAGGGTTTTAATTAGGGTTTTAACTTTAATCTTATGAGATTGACTTGATTTTTTTAGATTAGGGTTTTAATTAGGATTTTGACTTAAGTCTTATGAAATTGACTTGATTTAGATTTTTAAATTAATTTTATTAATGTCTTACTTTACATTAATTAATATTTTATTTATTAATTTCAAAATTAAAAATTTTAAAATTTAAAAAATTACCGTTTTGCCCCCGAAGAGAACTTTTACGTTTCAAGTCGATTTTCGATATTCTATGATGTTTTAGAATCGATTTTTTGTAAGGAATTCAATGAGATTATTCGTTTGTGTCATTTACGAATTTTTTGGCATAAATGATCGTGGACCTTATGAGGGGTATTTTCGTAATTTAGTCGAATCTGGTGAAAATTGGCTAAATAGTTTTTTTGGTTTCACTTTGTTATTTTATGTGCTCGAAAAGATTTTTCTAAGCATAATGGAGGCACTAAGGAGGTTTTGATGTTAAGGGTATTTTGATCATTTGGTCATTTTTTAGTAATTTTTACCGTGAAACTTCTTTTTGTCTGTGAAATGATGATTTCTATGTTTTTGGGGTTAAATTTTCCTAGCGTAGCGTGGTTTTTATAGTTTTGTAAGTTTGAGATACCTCATCTGAATTTCTGAAACATATCTAGTAACAAATGAAGCATTGGAATAATCATCCATCATTGAGAATCGTCGCGATCGGGTTGATGAGTTGATTAATCAAGCGAGTGCAAAAATGGGGTGTCCACAGAAATAAAAACTAAATTTTAGTTTTAAAACCTTTGAATATTTTAGGATGCATATAAGAGATGATGAATAGTGATTTCTTCTAAAAAATTATTTATATAAGTTACGGGACGAAATCAGTATTTTTTATATTAATTCATTTGATGATAAATTGATCATCCGGACTCCAAAATTGACGAATAAATACTCTATTTTGTATAATTTTTTGTTTTGGATCTAATGGTGTGTTCAAATTCCATAAATTCTATCTCTAACAATAATTCACTTTTTCGGCCCAATGAGACCCTAAAATTGACGTTGTTTTCGTTTTTTACGAGAATTCGACTTTTTGGCTCAAAAAATGATGAGTAAGTAGTCTATTTTCTATAATTTTTTGTTACAAACCTAATAGTATGATCAAATTTTAAAAATTCTGACTCTAACAAAAAATCATTATTTTAGTCAGTCCAACTCGAAAATCGAGGATTTGGCAAATTTTCTGTTCAGACTCGCATTTGAGCGTGCTTATAGGCAAAAATATGTTTTTCAATCATTTTGAATCAATGGTGAGGTCAGATTTCATTAAAAATGATTAGAACAAAATCTTAAAATTTTACCTTAAGTCCTACTTTCAGAATTTTTTCAAAATTTCACTATTTATTTTTCCTCAAGATAAGAAATAAAAAACTCAGGATTTTACAATTATGAATTTGGTTTGGGCTAGAATTTGAAATAAAGTAGAGGTTGTGTGAGGGTTTAGAAATACTTTTTTTTTTTATAACCTGTGGACCAACTAAGGGACCATGGACTTTCATTTTACCAAAAGATTAAGTTTTTTGAAATTTGACCCATAGGCCTTTTAATGATTTTAAAAACACTTTTTTTATGAGCCTTCTCGAGATAGACTTGTGCAAATTTGGGTGTCTATAGTTGTAGTAGCCGTAATAGTAGTTGTATCAACTAGTAAGAAAGAACAGGAGAATAAAAAATAATAGCATTAGCAACTAAACAAGAACATGAATAGTAAAAGAAGAAGAAGTAGTAACATCAACTATTGAGTAGGAACATTAGATAAAGTAGTAAAATCAACTATTTAGCAAGAATAAGAGAAGAAGTAGTAACATCTGGTACTGAGTTTGAGAAAGAGAAGAAATAGTAGCATTGATCATTTAGCAAGAGCAGAAAAAGAAGAAGAAGTAATAGCATCAGCTACTGTTGCAGTTAGAACTTGGTCAAATCACTTTAATGTTTGAGAGAAGGATTTGCCATATTACTCGAGCCTCATGTGAATTGAGAGGGGTGTTGGCATTGTGTTTGAACCTCTACGGAACTGAAAGTGGGGTCGGACATTGTGTCCGAACCTACAGTGAAATGAGAAGGGATCGAACATTTTGCCTCACCCTCTAATGAATTAAGAGGTGACCAGAAAATCACTATAAACCACTTGGAGAGATCAACAAAGAGGTTCAAACAAGGTGGTCGAACCTTTTTATATTTTTCAAAATGGGTATATGGGTTAAATTAGGTTTATGTGAATCCAATCGTCTTAATTTAGTAATTTCAATAATCCCTAGGAAGAAATTTTTTTTGTTCCTACGCTGTGATCCTTATATATATTTATTAATTCATAAAATACAAGTGTACATTGTCTTTAGGCAATATGGGAAATTTTCAAAAAGGTTGAGAAAAATTTAAAAATTCAAAACACAATAGACTTTAAATTACTACTTTCACAATTATAATATTTTGGTTAATGTGGAAAAAAATTCTAAATTATAGAAGAGTAAATACTTTTCCTATTACAATTTTGTGTAAATAGTTTAAAGAAAATTATGTTTTATATAGTAGTAAATTTGTTCTCCACTTTAACAAAGCTGTTTTAATTTCTAAAAACAATAATTTAACATTTTATCTATTAAAATGAATAGTCTATTGTTTTTTAAAATTCTCAATTTTCAATGCATGGTTCGGTTCTCGTCGATTTCGAGACTAATTTAAAAAAAAATGGAAGTAGAACCAAAACAGTCAAAAAACATAGATGCCCATTATTTCTCATTCTCAAAAATCGAATGAGAAAAAAAAAATTCAAATCAATATACAAGTATTTTACTTTCAAAAAATTAATATATTATCCACAATTATTAACTTAGTTATAATTTTTGGTCAACTAAAGATATACGTTAAAGATTTTTTTTTCAAAAATAAAAATTCATCTTTTTCTTTTGATGGGTAAGTTGGATTTGAAGCCACGACCTCAAAGTTGTTTTACAATGTGCCGAACCAACTAAACCATGGGTCTAAGCCCAAATAAAAGTTTATCTTTTTTCAAGGTAATAAAATTTTAGAAGAGATAACTCATTTCAAATTTCAATCTATGATTTACATGAAAAATTTAAGAACTTTAAATGACATGCATTAATTTTGAAATAGAAGAATACTTTAAATCATCTATACAATAAAAGATATGACAAAATAAGTCGATATCGGGTATTTGTTGGACAGAACCCAACGGTTCCGGTTCCTGTCAATTTGGTAGACTTGCTCTAATCGGTTTCAATAAAAGGAGAACTAACACTCCATTTCGATTTAGTTTCGATTAAATGAGTACCCATTGAATCTTCTAAGTTTTTTGCAGCTTTATAATAAAGGATAAATAATGCTAAGTGAAAGTGTATAGGAAGCATAGATGCTTTCATCAAGATACGAGTGAAAAAACATCTATGGTTCATATCCACTTTTACCTCAAAAAATGCGATATGAGGTTTCAGCTTGAGGTTACTGTAGCACAATTTTTATAAAATTATTTAACAATTTTTTCAGGGAAAATAAAATAATTTTTGTGGTTGGACGCGTGATGTAGAATTATCTTGGAAAAGGTAAGCGTAAAATCGGCATTTCATTGTAAAAGTGAACTTACAAAGTTGAAAAAAACCACATGTTAGGACTTTGTTCTTTCTGAATAAAAAGAAAATCCACTCTCTCTCTCTCTCCCTCTCTCCTTGAAGTCTTTGGTTTCTTTAAAGGATTGGTGTAGGGTAAAAAAAGAAGATTTGGGAATATTGGGAAGAATCGAAACTCTAGTATTTGAAGGATTGTTGTAGGGTCAAATATAGTATTTTTTTTTTCTAAATACTTTTATTCACATGGTCACTGCACTTAGAAGTGGCAGATGGTTGACTTGGATTCTTATGTTATTAGGTAATCGTTTGTTGGAATATCATTTTACACTGTTTTCCAAGTTTATATAAGTAGTGACAATTAAAGATGATTTTATATGAAAATCATGCATTATGAGGTACATGTATGGTCAAACCTAACAAAGGATAAAGGCTTTAAGGTCTACTGGACCCCTAGAAATAAAGATGATTTTCTGTTTTCTTTATTCTCTTTTTTTTTTTTTTTTTTAGGAACAATGAAGAAAATATATTCAAGGGAAAATTATTAAAAACAAATTAAATATTATTTTTATTAAAAAGAAAATAATTCCAAGAATTTATCAAAAGGAATCTAACACTTTTCGCCAATTACAAAATCACCACATGAAAAATGCCTATTCAAAAACACCACTTCAATGGGCGTTTTCTCGATTTTTAACAATTTAAAAATCATTGTTTTATCCCCTAAATGCCCTTATCTTTGCATTTAAATTTAGAGATCTCATATTGATACCCAACCTTTTACTTTTCACATCCCAATTTCTTAAATTATTTATCACACCACAATTAATGGTTAATACACACCATTCAAACATTACAAAAGTTTGTTTCAAGTTATTACTTCAACATTACAAAGCATTATAGCACAAGAGGTTTACATTATGACTAGGCTAAAAAAAAATCCTAATCTTAAATCCAAGAAATAGAAATCTGGAAAAAATAAAATGGGGTGAATTTCCATTTCGTGCATTGAATATGACGAAATTCTAAGTTTGATACACTATTCATTTTAATTTCCAAAACATGCATTCGTCATTTTTATAACTTATGAACTCGTGAGTTCGTCATTATTAATATCTACGAATTTGTAGAAATACCAACGAATTCATAGATTATAAAACTGATGGATTCACTTGACATACATGTTTTGGGAATTAAAATTAACAGCGTACCGAAACCGGAATTCGGACACAAATAACAAGTTATGGAAATAAATCCCAAAAAAATGAAAGACAACTTCTATAGGCACCCCAACTTTTAAGTATTGTCAATCATTTATTTGTTTTCTTTATTTTTAATTGGCATGTAAAAAAGTAAAACTTGGTGAGCTAATAGAAGCTCTCTAAATTTAATACAATAAACATAATTTTAGTGAGAAAAAAGAAAAGAAAAAATCAAATTTCAATCTCATGCCACTATAATCATATTGGTTAATTTTCAAAATACATTATTCAAATTACAATCCCATGTCCCTCTAATCAAGTTGGTGGTCTTAAAAATCCAATCAAATTGCAATCCACACCCTATTTTCATGTTGGTTTGTTGTTCATGTAATCATGTGGGGAGTAATTTTCAAAACCCAATAAAATAGCAATCCAAGCCCTTTATTCATATTGGTTAGTATTCCAATATTCCAAAATTACAAAATAATTTTAATAATAATAATAAATAAATCTTCTAATTTTATTGAGAAAAAGTTCAGTAGACACCAAAATTTTAAAATAATATATATATATATATCCTATCATTAAGTGGAATACTGAAAAGCAGATAAGATTGGGATCCATATCTAGATTCTCATCTAACAAAATAAATTGTTAAGAGAAATGTTTTCCTTACTAACTTAGAAAGATTTTAGGCCTTGCTAAGGGTTGTGTATTACCGTATTATCATGTGGGATCAGATCATGTGTTTAGATTGCCAAAGGAGAGGACAACGACCCTAGTAAGGGTGGAATCCTTCCTAACTTAGTAAGGCTAGTCGGACTCAATTGTTAATTCAGAACTCCGACCATAAATTCTTAAGTGATTCTTTCCCACGTAAAATTTTTTTTTTAAAGAATATAAAGAGAACAATATAAAAGAATACCAACAAGCGATTACCTAATAACATAATCCAAGTAAACCAGATGTACTTCAAAGTGTAGTGACCGCCCATGTGTATAAAAAGTACTTGAAAAAAAAAAAACTATGTTTGACTCTGCAACAATCCATAAACTGTGTGTTGAGATAGAAAGAGACTAAATAAATGGGGATTTTACTTTCTCAATCACGTGAAGATGGAAAAATTATAACTGATCGGGGCCCATTTGTTGATAGTGAAAGCGATTTGGGTCAATTGTGGATATGGTGGATGGTGGACTAGGTCTCGGTTGAACTTAGCTAGTGGACCCGATTAGAGCCAAATCATTTATGGTGGACCCAATTAGGGTCAAACATTGATTGTGGACCGAATAAGGGTCGATCGAGAATAATTGACTTGGTTAGGGTTATGAAAGCGCCCTCGATCCGCGGGGTGCGCGGATCCGCTTTTGACCCTTGAGGTTTGGGAGTTGCCACCTAGTTTAGGTCTAGGAACCATAAATGACTCTACAATGGATAAAAAAGAACTAATCTACATAGAAATCTGAATCCGGGGATCATGTTACGGGGTTGGAAGGTGTTAGGCACCAATCCCGCCCGGCCAATGCCGGTCTCTACTTATCCCAAATAGATCTACATCGCTAATGATAAACTAGATTTAAAAATAATAAAAATTTACCTTTGATCTGCAAAGATGCTATTCCCTCAGATCTGAAAATAAACAGTTCCTTGTACCGTACTCCTTGCTTCGTTTTGTCTCCGGATCTGATTCCTGATCTCCGAGGCAAGGTGTCTCTTACTTGGATCTGGATGCTTTGAATTTGTGGTGGGTTTTTGGGGTATTTTTGAGAGGTTTTTGGATGTTTTTTAGGCTAAAATCGGAGTAGGGGTGTTAGGGAAGGAGTTGGGGCTCCAAAATTAGGGTTTTGGAGGGGTTGTGGAGGCTTCTTCACCTACTTTTTCTAGGGTTTTTTCTTTTATATGAAAATAGGGTGTGGAGGCTCCTATTTATAAAGTTTTTAGAAGCATTTAGGGTTTGATTAGGGTTTCTTTTTAGGGTTTCAATTAGGGTTTTGACTTAGTCTTTAGGGTTTTAGGGTTTTGACTTTAGTCTTATGAGATTGACTTGATTAGTTTAGATTAGGGTTTGGATTTAGGGTTTTGACCTTAGTCTTATGAGATTGACTTGATTAGTTTAGATTAGGGTTTTGATTTAGGGTTTTGACCTTAGTCTTATGAGATTGACTCGATTAGTACCTTGACTTCAGTCTTGCTTGATTGACTTTAATTTTGACTTCAGTCTCACTTGATTGACTTTAATACCTTGACTTCAGTCTTGCTTGATTTACTTTTAATTTTTGGAGAACCCCCTTCTATTATATCTTTAATTCTTTGAACCCCCAAATGGAGGGGTCCTTAAAGAAATATCCCACGAACCCTCAACAATTTTGCCTGAGAGTCCAATTAATCGATTTTTTAGGTTCAACTTTTTAAATTAATTTCATTAATGTTTCACTTTAATTATTTAATGTTTTATTTATTAATTTCGAATTTTTTAATTATGAAAATTGTGAAATTACCGTTTTGCCCTCGGAGAGGATTGTTTACGTTTTAAGTCATTTTTCAATGTTCCAGGATGTTTTGGAATCAGTTTTTCGTAGGAATTCAATGGGAATGTTGGTTTTTGTCATTTATGAAGTTTTTATATGAAATGATCGTGAACTTTATGAGGGGTATTTTCGTAATTTTGTCAAATTTTGTGAAAATTGGCGAAGTGGTTTACTTGGTTTCGATTTGTTGTTTTTCCTAAGCGTAATGTAGGCTCTAAGGTTGTTTTGAGGTTAGGGGTATTTTGGTAATTTAATCATTTTTTGTGATTTTTATCGTGAAGCTTCTTTTTGGTTTGCAAGATGATGATTTCTATGTTTCTGAGGTCGTATTTTCCTAGCGTAGCGTGGTTTCTAAGTTTTGTCAGTTCGAGATACCTCTTCCGGATTTCTGAAACATATCTGGTAACAAAATAAAGCATTGGAATAGACATCCATCATTGGGAACCTTTGCGATCGGGTTGACGACTTGATTAATCAGGCGGATGCAAAAATGGGGTGTCTACAGGTTAATGAAGAATAACCTAGTTGGATCAATCATGGATAGTGGAACCGATTAGGGTCGATCATGGATGGTGGACATGATTAGGGGTGGTCGAACATGAAGGGTGGATCTGATTAGGGTCGATCATTGTAAATGGGATAGATTAGGGTTGATCGTGGATGGTGGACCCAATTGGGTTCGATGAAAGGTAATGATGAGCCCGATTAGGGCCGATGAGGGATAGTAGGCTCGATTAGGTTCAATTCATGGATGATGATGGATTGTGCACTTAATTAGGGTCGAACATAAATAATAAACCCGATTGGGGTCAATTGTGAATGATTCTCAATTTGGCAAAATGTCTAATTTTGTTTGATTGGAGATGGTATGTCATAAGACATGAATCCACCCGATTGTAAAAGATAGATATGACTTGGGTTGATCATGACTCGAATTATTGTTCATGGATGGACCTGATTTGGGTTACTAATGAAAAATAAAATTGAGTTAGATTGATGGATGGTGAACAGGCCTATTGGGCCCCATTATTTAAAAATGATTTCAAACTTGGGTTCCCTAAGACGTATAGGTTTGAAAGTTTTAAAAAATCTTCTTTCTTTTAAATTGATTTTTGAAATATCAAAGTAAAATGAAAGTTTGATCACTTAGTGAAAGCGGCCTTGATCCATAGATGCAAATCCACTTTTTTAGTGTATTGGGAATCGCCACCTACTTTTATGGTCTAAGAATCGAATCGTGACTCCAAACAGATAAACCACACAAATCTACGAGAAAGAAACTATGGGTTCGGGATCACGTTACATGATTAGATGGTATTAGGCACCAATCCCGCCCGACAAGCGTAGGTCCTTACTTTTTCCCAAAAACTACATTGTTAAAAAATGACCTAAAAAAATAAAATAAAATAAAAAACCTAATTTACCCGGATGATTGTGACGGTTGAATCCCTCAAAACTGACGAAGTGCGTTCCTCGTATGAGTTTTTTTGCTTTTTTCTCCGTCACTAGATCCGCTTTCGATCTCCAATATACGGTATTATCCTCCTAGATCTGAGTATTTTTTGGGTTTTTAAGGTTTCTAGGGTTTTTTGAGGATTTCTGGGTGTTTTTTGAGTAAAAAATGACGTTTGGGTGTTAAGTAAAGACTTGGGACTTTAGATTTAGGATTTTGAGAAGGTTGGCGAGAGTTTTTGACCTCTCTTTCCTAGGATTTTTCTTGACCTACGAGATTAGATTATGGAGGCTCCTTTTTATAGAGTTTTTTTAGGAGTTTTTCAATTTGACTTAGTTTTCTCAAGATAAGATTAAGTTGTTTAATTAGGTATCTTGAATTAGGATTTTAATTCTTACGTATAATGAAGATTTTTAAGTTTTTTGGAAAACCCCCTAACTATATTTTTAATTCTTGGGACCCTATATGGAGGGGTCTTTTATAAATATCATGTGGGCCCTACTTAAATAAATGGCCACCACTTAAAATTTGACCTATAGGTTTGATTGATTGATTTTATTTGTTCAAAATTTTAATTCAATTTATTAGGATTTCACTTTACGTTAATTAATATGTTAATTATAATTTCGTAATTTAAAATTTTTAGGATTGAAAAATTACTATTTTGCCCTCAAAGAGGGCTTTTGAGTTAAGATGTTGATTTTTGATGTTTTAGGATGTTTTAAAATTAATTTTTCGTAAGAAATTTAATGGGAGTATCGATTTGTGTCACTTATGGGTTTTTGGCGTGAAATGATAGTGGACCCTATGAGGGGTATTTTCGTAATTTTGTTGAATTTGGTAAAAATTGACAAAACAATTTATTTGATTTTAATTTATTATTTTATGTGTTCGAAAGGATTTTCCTAAATGTATTGTAGGCTCTAAAGATGTTTTAATGTCAGGGGTATTTTGATAATTTGATCATTTTTTAGTGATTTTTCTTGTAAAGCTTCTTTTTGTATGAAAATGATGATTTCTACGTTTTTGGGTCATATTTTCCTAGCTTGAAAAATCTCATTCGAATTTCTAAAACATCTCTAGTAACAAATAAAAAATATTGGCATATTCATTTATCATTAGGAACCGTCGCAATCGGGTTGACGAGTTGATTAATCAAGCAAGTGCAAAAATGAGGTGTCTACACTTAGTCAAAGAGTCATAAATTGATGGGCTTAGGGATTCAACGATTTGGCCAATTTAAAGTAATTAGGCACCAAAACCGAGAGCAAAATAAAAAGAAAACAATAACTGTGATCATATCTCGAAAAACCAAGAAAAGAAGTTAAAAAAATAAGAATAGTTTTTTTTTTTAATCTATACTTGAACTTTTCAAGTATGTATTGGGGTATTTTATATTGATCTATAATTGAAATACGGACCAGTAAGTTAGAAAATCTATAATAAAAAAAATTATTATTTTTAAGTTTGATTCTCCCAATTTTGAGGTACATTCCCTCTAGTTTTTGGCTTTGGCCAAAACTTTATCGCACATTTTTTTATTAAATTAGATTCAAAATAAAAAAAATGATGCTCCCCCTTTACCCAAGGGAAGAAAAGAAAAAAAAAAACCTAAATCTATACAATATTGCCTTCGTGGGTTTCCAAACATGGACTTTACAAATGAGCCTTCATGGGTTTACAAACAAAAAGCTTGATTACAATTTTGGGTTCAAGACCTTAGAAACAAATACATCTTGCGACCGAGGTTGATATCATTTTAGAAAAATTGTGTCATAAACCATCTAAGTGTTCTCATGTATGTGGCTATAGGGGTCTTTAGGGTGGCTTTACTCATACGTCAAACCTCAATATATATTGAAGTACACACGTCATAAGTGGGTGCTTGGGTTTGTTGTGCTCGTCCCTAACATTCAAAATAATTGATCTCAAGCCATATAACTACTTAACATCTAGGGTTTGAAATTTTTGTTGGTGAAGGTGATTTCTCCATTAGGCAATGATTCATAAGTGAACGTGGATTTTGAAACAAATATCAATGACTTACAACTTATTTACATTCAATTTCACAATGAAATAAAATAAATATTATAACATTCTGCATAGAAGAAATAAACACACAAACAACAAAGATTGTTACAAAGAGAATATATTTTTTTATTTTTTTATTGGAAATTGACCAAATCAAAAACAAGGTTGAACCTACTTGTACCCCAATGGAGTCACCAGTTTTCACTATACGATTTTTGAGTTCGAAGATTGACACTACATGGATTTAGTGTCACCACCATTTTTTATAAAAGAGTATGAGTTGTCACCCGGAAAAAAATTTAAAATTTTGATTTCTTTAGGCATTATAGTGATTCTCGTACGGATAAAGTAGCTAATCAATTGAAGACCTAGGTAAAGGAGAAGGTGTTAGGCACCATTCTCTCTCTACCTTAGGTGGTAACCTTGAAAAGAAGACTATTTAGGAAAATTGGAAAGAAAATAAAATTTTAAGAAACGACGATTTTGCACCCTTAAATGTAAAGGGATTTTGATGTTGGCCTAAATCATGATCATCACCTCATTGAAAGAGATAATCCTTAAAAAAGTCTTACCTTAAGAACACAATTTTGAAAAACGTTAGCTTATTATGATTATGGGCCTACTTTCATAAAATAAGGAGGGCCCAATTACCTTTAGCCTCAAAATAGGTTTTGGTGGTAGGTACACAAATTGTTTTAGATTTAAAACAAATTTTCTTCTGAAATGGCTACAACCTTTACACTTTCGATCGAAACAACCTACTGGGAGTAAGGGAAGGTGTTCATTGCATCGTAAAGCCTTCTAAATTGAAATTAAAGAAGGAGAGGAAGTAGATGAGAGATGGAGAGGAGAGGGAAGATACAACTAAATTACACCTTAATGTAACCCATCTTGAAGTTTTGACTACTTTTCTTTCGTCTTCTTTTTCTTTTCAAGTCCTTTATTAAATTCTTTTTGTGATTGGGTTCTAAGACTTTGACAAGGGAGTTAGGGAGGTATGGAATTTAGTTAGGCTCCATTTGATTCAACTGCCAGAATCTACTATCGGATTTTGTTGTAAGAAGCTGCTGTCAGAATCTGTTGTTAGAAGCTGAAACACTGAAAAGTTTGTTTGATAGAATTTTACAAAAGTGTTGTGCTATTTACCAGAATCTGGTAATTATTGTTTGATACAACTTCTAGAGTCTGTTGTATGAGGGTAAAATGACCAGAATACCCTTAAGGATGATAATGTACTCAGAATGCATCAAAAATTATCAGAATACCCTTATAAATATATAATTACATTAAATATTTATAAATATAATAAATTTTTATTAAAAATTTATAAAAATAATTATTTTAAACTTAAAAAGTTTATAATTCTATAAAAAATTAATAATTCTATAGAAATTTTGACAACATCTCCTCTTAAAAATGGACATATGAAATTTTCCTGATAAACAAAATACATGTATAATACGCAATGTTGATAATGCACCAAGAATGCATAAAAAACTACCAGAATACCCTTATAAATATATAATTACACTAAATATATATAAATGACTAGAATACCAGCATTGATAAGTTTAATAATTTCAAGACGAAGTTATAATTAAATAAATAAAACATTGGAGGCTTACAAATTTGGAAGAAAATATGTTTAAAATAACCAGCATGTGTTTGGGATTTTTATAACTTATTCTACAAAGGTGGTCGTTTTGGAAGAAATCAGTTGGAAACAAACACCCAAAGAACTTCGTGTTATTGTCCCCTTCCTTCAACCATCTCACTTTAAATTTATGTTTCCAACTGATTTCTTCCAAAGTGACCACCTTTTGGAAATCAAACTTCAAATTAAGATGTATCGATCTCTTTCTCTCTTCCAAGAACCCACCTTCCTCTTCCTCTATGTATATTAACATAGACAACAAAGTAAAGACTCTTTATCTAAACTTTACTTTGAAAGCTTGAGTACTAAAACTCAATTTGAAATTGGTATCAATTCATGCTAAATCACAAATTTATTGAAACCATAACAAAGTTCAAAGAATGAATAGATGAATTTAATAGATTATGTATTAAATAGTAATGCAAAATTAGGGGTCTTGAATCAAAAACCACATTGGAGAATTGCTGCATCTATCAAATTTGACAGAGTAAAAGATCACTGAAAAAAAAAAACAAAAGACACATTATAGGTACAAATTAAGAACACAAATGAAAAGAACGCAAAATTTATTTGTCTAATTGGTTTAGAGAAACCGAGAAATGGTTAAAATGAAATATCGATATCACACAAACATTCCTTGGTTGAATTGAATTGCAAATTATGGTCAATTTGCATTTTTTTTTCTTTTTTATAGATAAAATATCATTTCATTAAGATGGTCGAGATGACCAACGCAAAGAAATAATACAAGGAGGCGCAGTTAAAGGACACAACTCTACAAATTTGGTTTCATCTTACCAAAAAGTCTTCAAAAACGAACCCCCTAAACCCCTTAAAAGCATTACACTAAAAAGGCATCAAGGTTAACATTGACAGGACAATGTCATCTAACGTCTCACTTTTTCCTTCGAATGTGTGATTGTTCCACTCCAACCATAATCCCCAACATATCGCAAATGGAGTAACACTCCACAATAGTCTCTTGGCATCACCAAAGTGGCTGCCCCACGCCCCGAAGCCTCAAAGAGGCTTAGAATCGACCAAGGCAAGCAACCTTCCACACCAAAAATCTCATTAATGGTATGTTGATTTTTTTCTTGTACGTGATGAGATTTTCTTTTTAGTTTTTCTCCTTAATGTGAAATGGGGTTAAATCTATCCAAATTTAATTTTGTTTGTTTTTTGTAATTATAAAGATTTTTGTATCGATCTAGATCACCAAAGCTTAGCCACTCTCGATCCAAGCTAAGTATAGGCCTATCACATTGAATCAAACAAAAGAAGGCATATATCTCATAACCTATCATGCTTATAATCTAAAATCAGCAAAGGAAAATAATAACTAGTAAACAAGAAATTGTGAAATTGTGAAATGATGAAAGTCTAAGCTCACTAATATTTGTTGACATTAAAGCTTCTAAAAAATTTCGCCTGAAAATCGATCATAGAAGGAACTATTTAGATGGGCTATAACATAAAATGTTACTTGAGAGACTGAAACCCCTTTATTACCCAAAAATCCAATTTAAATCCTTTAGAAGGAAATATGAAGACAAATTTTCATGAACAGGATTAAGATCCAAAATAAAAAATCTGAAAATCTTGAAAATTAAATATAAAAGTAAAACAAAAAATAACTTGTACAAAGAAGACAAATTATAACTCAAGACCTCAAATCTGAAAATCTCAAATTTCAAGTATATACTGCCTTTTTGTTAAAATTTTACGATTAAGATTTTACCAATCAACCATTCAATTTTATTTAATCAAGAAAAAAGTTGTGGAAAAAATAGTTTAAAAAATAAGGTTAAATTAAACTTTAGAAATATAACCCATTCAAATGGATTACAAATAATTTTTGAAAGTTACACAACTAAAAATTATTAAAGAAAAATAATAAAGGTTCACTAAATTAGATTTCTTGCATTGTGAGAGCAAAAAACCATTAATGGATGGATCAATTTAAATCAAAAGAGATAAACCTGATTTTCACAATCCCTTATTTTTCATTATAAGGTTACAAGCAACAAAGCCAGAAACCATGCAATTGTAACCCAAAATAAAAGCACAGAGACAAATATGAGAAATGGACTTACAGGTTTGATTTCATGGAGAATTTCGTATTAAAAAAGGTTGAGTTGATCTCCATGAATAGCAGCAATACGTAACAGTCAGAGATTTCGTTGGCTTTCAACATTAAAGATGAAGATCACTAGTCGACGCCATTAGAGTTGTAGCTCTCTTTCTCTCTCTATCTCTCTCTCAAAAAAAAAAAAAAACCACAATGGTGAAGAAAGGAAGCAGAAGACTTGCAAATGAACGGTTGTCGTCGATTGAAGCTACCAATGAACGGTAATGGCTGCTGTAAGGGTGAGGGTTAGGGTGTGTGAGGCTCTATCGAGAAGAAATGGGAAAAAAATATGTAATGGACATGATTTGTAAACTGATCAAAGTATGAGGGTTATTTTGGTAAATTCATATGAACCGTTTTTTGGGTAAAAATTTCTTCCGTAACGCAGTTTGGAAAAGATCCTATCAGCAGCTTTTAATATTTGCGTTTAAAAATGCAAAAACGTGATGCAACTTCTTGAAACAAACGGTGATTAGAGACAAAAAAACGCAGCGCAAACGCACTAAAATCTGCGTTTTGAAGTGAAAACAAACACCACCTTAGTAATTTGTAAGAATTTAGGATTTTTGTTTTAAGGGGGTGGGGGGGACTTGATAGCATGAAATTTTTCAAAGGGAGAGGGGATTTTTTAATAGTGTTAAAAGTTGCTTTTAAGGTTAAAAATATCAAAAGTAGAAGAAAGGGGAAAAAAGTCATGAGATTTAAATATGTAATGTTTTGAATTTGATGTTATGGAGCAGTAAGTATACTAAAGGAGTAAATGAATTATTTTTAACTCCTACCCCTGGACAAGATCCAGTTAGATTGGTTAGGGAACCCATACCATAGGTTGAGTGGTGGTTAAGTTATGATTATGTGTGTTTGGTTCAAAACATGATTAATGTAAGAAGTTAGGTGATTAGATTTTGAGAGGTGTGAGTATGATGATGACCTGTGACAAAAATTAGATAAGTTGATTAAAGAGAAGGTATGTGAGAATGACTTATGATGAAAATTTAAATAAAATGAAGGTATTTGATCTTGTAAGTGGTGTGGGTAATATAGTTTTTCAAGGTAATGATAAAGTTGGATGGAAATGATATGGGAGGTTGATTATGGTGGTGACATGTATCCACTTTTTGAGCATAGACTTTTAAGGGTTTGTGGACCTTGACCTTGGTCAATGAATCTTGATTACGTTTTAAGGTTGTATTGGACTTAAATTTGGAATTAGGTAGGGTATTGGACTTGGGTAGGCCTTTGTACGTTGCATATAGGTCAAGATTTGAAATTGGTTAAGACATGAATTTGATAGAGGATTTGTATTGGATTAGGTCAGCTTATGGTATTTTTAAGGATTGATTGGGATCAATTTAGGTTGGATCATGGAGTAGGATTATGAATTTGGTTTGAGCTAGAATTTGAAGGTTGTGAGAGGGTTTAGAAATGAAAAATTATTCTTTTTTTAGCCTATGGGCCAAACAAGGGGCCTTGGACTTTTATTTTACCACAAGATCGAATTTTTTGAAAATTTGACCCATAGGCCTTTTGATTGGTAAAATGATTTTAAAAACACATTTTTTATGAGCCTTCTCGAGATGGACCCGTGCAAATTTGGGTGTCTACAGTTGTAGTAGTCGTAATAGTAGTAGTATCAACTATTAAGAAAGAACAAGAGAATAAAAAGTAATAACATTAGCAACTAAACAGGAACACGATTAGTCAACATCAATTATTAAGTAGGAACAAGAGAAAAGGTAGTAACATCAGCTACTGAGCCGAAGAAAGAGAATAAATAGTAGCATTGATCATTTAGCAGGAGTAGAAAAAGAAGAAGAAGTAATAACATCAGCTATTGTTGCAGTTAGAACTTGGTCAAATCACTTTAATGTTTGAGAAAAGGATCGGCCATAGTAATCGAGCCTCATGTGAATTGAGAGGGGTGTTGGACATTATTTATGAACTTCTACCGAATTGAGAGTGGGGTCGGACATTTTGTCCGAACCTACAGTGAATTGAGAAGGAATCAAACGTTTTGCCTTACCCTCAAATGAATTAAGAGGTGACCAGAAAATCACTATAAACCTCTTGGAGAGATCAACAAAACGGTTTAGACAAGATGGCCAAAACTCTCTTTATATTTTTTGAAACGGGTCTATGAGTCAGATTAGGTTTATGTGAATCCAATCGTCTTAATTTAGTAATTTCAATAATCCTTAGGAAGAAATATTTTTCTTTCCTACGCATGTGATCCTTATATATATATATATTTATTAATTCATAAAATACAAGTGTACGTTGTCTTTAGGCAATATGAGAAATTTTCAAAAAGGTTGAAAAAAGTTTAAAAATTCAAAACACAATAGACTTTAAATTACTATTTTCACAATTATAATATTTTAGTTAATGTGAAAAAAGATTCTAAATTATAGAAGAGTAAATACATTCCCCATTACAATTTTGTGTAAATAGTTAAAAGAAAATTATGTTTTACAAGGTAGTAAATTAGGTCTCCACTTTAACAGAGTAGTTTTAATTTCCAAAAACAATAATTTAGGCCCTGTTCGTTTGGGCTTTCGAAGCCGACTTTTTGAACTTTTTTGGCTTTTAAGCCTAAAAAGCCAGCTGATGCATGTTTGTTTCAGCTTTTTTAACTTCAATAAATTTTTTAAAAAGCCAAAAAATGGCTCTTTTGAAAAGTCTCTCCGTGCCGGCTTCTTCGTTTGGCTCTTGCGTGAAGCTTATTACCAAAATACCCCTCACCTTTATTTAAATTTACAAACCAAGTTATAACTTAAAATCGAAAGAATTTTGATTTTCTCTCTCAACTCGTCTCCTTCAACCCGATCGACTGTTACCATTCTCGCTTCTCTCAGTCGTCTCCTTCAACCAGATCGACTATCAACCCTTCTCCCTTATCTCATCTTGAAAGCGCCCTCGATCCGTGGGGTGCGCTGATCCGCTTTTGACCCTTGAGGTTTGGGAGTCGCCACCTAGTTATTACGGTCTAGGAACCGAATACTGACTCTAAACGGATAAAAAACTAATCTACTACAGAAAAACTGAATCGGGGGATCACATTACGGGGTTGGAAGGTATTAGGCACCAACCCCGCCCGGCCAATGCCGGTTTCTACTTATCTCAAATAAAACTACATTGCTAATGACAAAATCTAGATAAAAAATAACATAAATTTTACCTTCGATACGCAAATGTTTTATTCTCTCAGATCTGATGAAACTGTTCCTTGTACCGTACTCCTTACTTCGTTCTGTCTCCAGATCTGATTTCTGATATCCGAGGTAAGGTATAACTTTCTTAGATCTGGATTCTTCAAATTTTTTATAGATTTTGGGGTGTTTTTGAAGGGCTTCTAGGTGTTTTTTAGGCTAAAATTGAAGTATGGGTGTTAGGTAAGGAGTTGGGGCTTCGAAATTAGGGTTTTGGAAAGGTTGTGGAGGCTTCTTGACCTACTTTTTCTATGAGTTTTTCTTTGATACCAAAATAGGGTGTGGAGGCTCCTATTTATAAAGTTTTTTAGAAGAATTAGGGTTTCTTTTAGGGTTTATGATTAGGGTTTTGACTTTAGTCTTATGAGATTGACTTAGTCTTTAGGGTTTTAATTTAGGATTTTGACTTTAATCTTATGAGATTGACTTGATTAGTTTAGATTAGGGCTTTGATTTAGGGTTTTGACTTTATTCTTATGAGGTTGACTTAATTAGTTTAGATTAGGATTTTGACTTTAGTCTTACGAGATTGACTTTAATACTTTGACTTTAGTCTTTCTTGATTGACTTTTAATATCTTGATTTTAGCCTTACTTGATTGACTTTAAGATTGACTTTAGTTTTACTTGATTGACTTTAAGATTGACCTTAATCTTACTTGATTGACTTTAATTTTTGGAGAACCCCTTTTTATTATATCTTTAATTCTTTGGGCCCCCAGATGGAGGGGTCCTTGAATAAATATCCTGGCAACCATCAACAATTTTGCTTGAAAGCCTGATTGATTGATTTTTTTGTTCAAAATTTTAAATTAATTTTATTAATGTTTCACTTTACATTATTTAATGATTTATTTATTAATTTTAAAATTTTAATTATTAAAATTGTAAAATTACCATTTTGCCCTCGGAGAGGATTTTTTACGTTTTAAGTCGTTTTTCAATGGTCCAGGATGTTTTGGAATCACTTTTTCGTAAGGAATTCAATTGGAATGTTAGTTTTTGTCATTTATGAAATTTTTTGTGTGAAATGGTCGTGAATTTTATGAGGGGTATTTTCGTAATTTTGTCAAATTCTGTGAAAATTGGCGAAATGATTTATTTGGTTTCGATTTGTTGTTTTATGTGTTTGAATGGATTTTCCCTAAGCGTAATGTAGGCTCTAGGGTTGTTTTGATGTTAGGGGTATTTTGGTAATTTGGTCATTTTTAGTGATTTTTATCGTGAGACTTCTTTTTGGTCTACAAGATGATGATTTCTATGTTTCTAGGGTCGTATTTTCCTAGCGTAGCATGGTTTCTAAAGTTTTGTCAGTTCGAGATACCTCATCCGGATTTCTGAAACATATCTGGTAACAAAATAAAGCATTGGAATAAACATCCATCATTGGGAACCGTTGCGATCGGGTTGACAAGTTGATTAATCAGGCGAGTGTAAAAATGGGGTGTCTACAGATGCCCCTCTTTGGCAGAGAGTTGAAGCAAACTAGATAATAAATCTATTTTGGTAGATAGTGTGATATTTGAATGCCAAAGCTAGTGATAGTTCATTTTGTAGCCTGATTTAACAATTCGTCAAGACGTTCGGATCCTTGAGGGTAAAACTCTCCCCGAACAAAAGGTTGTCAGGACCTTGAGCGAGAGCTCTCACTAATAGTGTCAGATCCTTGAATTTTAGAAAATTCTCCTTAACTGATGTAACAACTGTGCAAGTGTGTGGACTTAAAATCTGAGATAAATTTCAAAGAATTTAAGTTGGAAATGAGTCAAAACTGAGCATGAAGTTAATATAAATTAAGCATAAACTGAGCATAATTTGAGCATAATTCTGAGAAAATCCTCGACGGTAATTGAGCGTAATTCCGAGAAAACCCTCGGCGGCATCTGAGCATAATTCCGAAAAAATCCTGGGTGGCATCTGAGCATAATTCCAAGAAAACCCTTGGCGGCATTTGAGCATAATTCCGAGAAAGCCCTCGACGGCAACTGAGCATAATTCCAAGAAAACCCTTCGCAGCATCTGAGCATAATTATGAGAAAACCCTCGGCGGCATCTGAGCATAATTCTGAGAAAACCCTTGGCGGCATCTAAGCATAATTCTGAGAAAACCCTCGGTGGCATCTGAGCATAGTTCCGAGAAAACCCTCGCGGCATCTGAGCATAATTCCAAAAAAACCCTTGGCGGCTCTAAGCATTATTCCGAGAAAACCCTCAGCGGTAACTGAGCATAATTCCAAGAAAACCCTCGGTGGCATCTGAGCATAATTCCAAGAAAACCTTTGGCGGCATCTGAACATAATTCCGAGAAAATCTTTTGCGGTAACTGAGCATAATTTCGAGAAAACCCTCAGCGGTAATTGAGCATAGTTCCGAGAAAACCCTCGGCAGCATCTGAGCATAGAAAATCCTCGGCGGCATCTGAGCATAATTTCGAGAAAACCCTCGGTAGCATCTGAGCATAGTTCCGAGAAAACCCTCGACGACATCTGAGCATAATTCCGAGAAAACCCTCGGTAGCATCTGAGCATAGTTCCGAGAAAATCCTCGACGACATCTGAGCATAATTCCAAGAAAACCCTTGGCGGCATCTGACTGAGTAAAACTGAGAATGAAGGAATAAATCTGGGAAAAAACGATTAAATATGAATCTGGAAAAGAAGGCTTGAATCTGGGAATGAATAGATCTGGGACAGAATGAATGCCCTAACTCCTATGTGAGATCCAAAATGCATTTGTTTGAACCTCAAGGTTTTATTCAAAAATTTTATGAATTTAAAACCTGAGTTTTTATTTCTTTTGAACCTCAAAGGTTTTTCAAAAAACTGTTATCAAGATGGTAACCTTAAGTTTGGGGTTCCCATTATCTTTTAGGATTAACATTGCTCAAAAATAAATTGCCCCTAGTTTGACAATAAACATAGCATTGAAAATAATTGGACACATCATGCAAAAAAAAATGCCCCTAGTATAAAGGGGAAAAGTTACATATTTAGAGGAAAAAAAATGCCCCTTGTATGAAGGTTTGAAATATTTGATTACCACAAGCGCAATAAAGATTCAACTTTTGATTTTGATTAATTTTATTGAAGGTTTTGAGTCAGGCTCAAGATAACAAAATTATTTCCTTTTGAGACTCATCATAGAATTCACTCTTCTCTCCCTTGGTTCGTTTGGGGAAGTAAACATTTTTAGATCGATTGTAGACAATATACTTGTGACTTCTGAGTTTGTACTTGGTTTAAGCTAAGTATTGAACTTGATTATTCGGATTTCTAATGTTTCAGTTCGGACCGCTCTCAACTTGGGATTTTCTTATATTTTTCTTTGTTGGTCTAACTTTTGCCTAAATCGCCTTTTCAGGTTTTCAATCCAGTGAGCTTGCTCTAACTTTTGCTTAGATCGCCGTTTCAGGTTTTCGATCTAGCGAGCTCTTTCTTTTTTCTTGGCTCTGATTGTTGTTGTGGCGCCCCGCCGAACGCTAACACAAATCCCCATGTCAGATTTCAAGGTACGGGGTGGCACCTCGAAATTTCGGCATGGTCTCCTCTGTTTATGTTAGCATTCCAAGGCGATTCAACCTGCACCTGATAAACGACATACAATCCTGCATATAACAAACAAAATATAATACTAGCGGAAGCCTATATACGTCTAATAATGTCCGATAGATCAGAGTGCGGAAGAAGAAAAATTATATACAGGATTATACAAAATTCCTCACTCTAACATAATTCCTAACACTCAAGACAGAATCCATAAGACTACCTGGAGAAACTGACACCACTAGGGGGTATAGCCCTAATACTTACCAGGAGACGGACTCTGGTTGTCTATCTGACCAACCAGATGATCCTCGCTCTTGTTCTACACTTGTTTCGTCAAGCTTCAGATCTGAAACTAAAAAAATGGAGAAGGAAAGGGTGAGTAACAATGGTTACCCAGTAAGGAAGCAACAATTTCTGCCAATAACCTCTCCTAACATGAACGAATAAACATACTGAATCATTTTAAAATAAACAAAATTTTACAGAAGAAAACTACGATTAACTGGTACATATAACCAGGGATGAGCAACTAAACATTTTAAAACTCACATTACATCGATCAGCAGTACTCACTATAACATTCTCTTTTTATACAAATCTAATTGATCAAATGGAAACAATAAACATGCATTTCATTTTATATATCAAAATAAGCAACAGATACATAATACACGATGGTGGAGTATTGGAATTAGAGAGTTGGGATTCACGACTGGATCGCTCCTAGTCGGGACATGATGTTACAATTCCTTTCTGGCTTTTAGTTCCTGATTTTGTGGTCGGTCGCTGCCCTTACCACGTTTGGTTGACCATTTATCCGGCTCAGGTTGGCCGTTTGACGTGACCGTAAGCAATGGGTCTCTTTTCGATGTGTCAGAACGTTCGACTACTATAGATTGTTAGTGATCACTGACTAATCATCTTCGTCTATGCCTATCAGGCGTGCAAGTGATTCCCAAATATACAAACCATTCGTATACGACCACCTTTACATTACAAGTTCACTGGTAAAGATAGAGAGGAATAAACCCGGATTCCAGTTGTGACTCCACTCTCATACGCGTCCCATACCACGTATGAGTTTGGTGGTCCCTACCGTACATCCCAGGATAGTACACCACTCCGGATGATATGATGCACTATCCCTTCAGGCATTCACAAACTCTTTAACAGCTCACAAAATAGCTACTTATATATATTATTTTCATTTGAAAACAAAAGAGAAATTAACAATACAAGGTTGAGAATAGATATCCAGTTTCCTACCATGCAAGTGTGGCCACCCGGCCTAAAATAAATAACATAACAGAGCGCCTCGCGCTAACAGAAAGTAAATAAACATGCAACCAGTAACATTATCCCTGGATATCCGTTCACCAACCTGCATACAACACAACAATGTAAAATGCAGACATCACCCCTCGGGTGTGACTCTGACATTTTACCGTTTCATACCCTTTTTCCCTTTTTTCGACTTTTACAGTTTTCAATCTCTTCATAAAATATCTATTTTCTGATATTCATCAACTCAGTATGAGTTCATTGAATATTAAATCACATTTTTCAATTATAGAATTTATTTCTATCAATAATATTGAAAAAAATAAAAATTTCATATCAAAACGGGGTCCGAGCAGTGCACAAGACCCAATTTATGGCAATAACCTGTTAAAATACCCTACCCACGTATAATTTATTAAAAATACAATTAAACATATCAAACATACAATTTCTGGCGTGAATTTTGAAATAAACAAAGAATTCTATATTTCGGAAATACATCCAAAATTTTCCAATAAAATCATAAATGCAATTTTCATAATCTATGATTACTAATAGAAATTGAGAGTTCCTTACAATCTCTAGGCGAAAGGATCAAAGCGTGTGCGCGAAAATCGAGGCGATCGGTGCGGAAATCGAGACGGACCGAACTTCGAAGCGGCTGATTTTCGAAACTGGCTTGGTGGTTTCGAAGATCTCGATGTACTCGTCTCTTCTCCCTTCTACGACGAAAGACGGTTTGACTCCGAAATCGATGAAAATCGAGGTCGAAGTTACGAAAATCTCCGTATAAAAATACGGCTGATTTTTGACTATACGGGGTGAAAAAGACGAGAAAACGGAAGGAACTTGGTTGGGTTATGTAGAGAATGAGGCTGCGGACGTTTCTCCCTTCTGCTTCGGAAAGCGATTTGACCCTGAAACGGACGAAATCCAAGGTCAAAGTTTCGAAATTTCCGTATCCAAATACGGCTGATTTTTGACGATATCGGATGAAATAGAAAGTGAAATGAAGAAAGGTTGGGTGGGTTTTGTAGAGAACGTAGCTGCGGACATTTCTCCCTTCTGCGTCGATTGTCGACGGCGAGCCGTTTGTGAGAGATCTGAGGTGGAAGGTCGAAGAGAAAAGAAAAAAAAAAATCGTTTTATATGTCTCGGCCGTATGGACGCGTTGGGGAAGATGAGTTATATAAAAAAAAATTAAAAATATTATTTAAATACATGTGGGACAAATTCGGTATTTTGTCAATTGTTTCGATCGTCGATAACTTTATCATCCGGACTCCAAAACTGACAAATGAATACTCTGTTTCGCCTAATTTTTCATTCCGGATCTAATGGTATAGTCAATTTCTACAAATTATGTCTCCATCAAAAATTTACATTTTTGGCCTGACGTGACCCCTAAACTTGATGTCGTTTTCGTTTTTGACGATAATTCGACTTTCTGGTCTCCAAATTTGACAAATAAATAGTCCATGTTAAATAATTTTTCGTTATGAACCCAATGGTATGATCGAATTTTAAAAATTATTGCTCTAACTAAAAACCACTGTTTTAGCCTGGTCCGACCCGGTAATCGAGGATTTTGCAACTTTTATATTCGGACTCGCATTTGAGCGTGCTTATAGGCTAAACTATGTTTTTCGATCATTTTGAATCTAATGGTGAGGTCAGATTCCATTAAAAATGATCAGAAACATCCTAAAATTTTATCCCTAAATCCCACTTTCAAGATTTTCTTAAAATTCACTATTTATTTTTTCCTCGAGATACGAATTAAAAATTCGGGGTGTTACATTCTCCCCCCCTTAATAAAAATTTCGTCATCGAAATTGAAATCATACCTTATTGAGCTTTGTCGCGATTCCACTAACACGACATATATAATAAACAACTACCTATTTTCGATTACTATCTATTCTTAGTCCCAAGCCAATTTCATTTATAACTCGTAGACTTATGTCTCCCATATTTTGTCAACTCAATACATTCATTAATTAATCACTCTATTTTAAACCCATACTCCAACTAATCCATTATTTGTATAATCCTAAGATAACAATCAATTTAACTTGTATCACTTCCCCACCAATGTCTATCAACCACAATCCTTTCACATCTTCTTTATTCTTCATCTTTACTTCTCTCATCAATTACATCGTCTAGTATGTTTTACTCATAATTATTATGAATATTACTCACAAAAGCATAGTCTTACCGCAACACACCACTATCCTTATATTCGATTCGATATTACATTTTCACTTATTGCGATATTTCCTCAAAACCTCTGTCATAACCTTTATAATTTAAAATCTTACTCGAGGGGATAAATCCTACATCTATTTTTTCACAGTTCCATTATGTCACCATTAATGCAACATAGTCACAAGATTATTCTTTCTCACATTTTACATCGACCCACCTCCTAACTTATACTCTACTAAATCTCTTTAGGATGGATGTGGGCACAGGTAGGTAGTAGTCGCTGCTTCTACGGAATCATAATCTTTACTTATAACGCTTTTGTTTCAAGGAGTGAAAAGGAACCACGATCGAAGTCTTGAAGTGAGTGCTTGTCTGTATAAGGCATTGATCACATAACGAGAACGATAATAACAAATTCTTCTACTGGAAGGCGATCGTGAAAGGAGAAGGCAAAAGAAGAGTTAGAACCGACACCGAGGATAGAAAGATAAAAGGAAAAAGATGATTTATCTTTTTAAAGGAGGAGAATCGATTCAAGAAGTCGTAAAGCAAGAGCTGCTTTATCTAATAGTTCAGTCGTTAAGCCTCCTAAAGTTAAGTCATCTTCAATCAAAAAGAAAAATACGCAATTTCCTGTATTGATATTCGAGGAAATAGCTCTCGACATGAAGGATATACAAGAAGCATTTGCTTATCTACTAGCATAATATACGAGTAATTGATTAGACTATTGATATAAAGATTAGCGTACTAATTGAACATCACTTGTCTTTTCACACTTTACAATTATTCTAATACCTATTTTGCAAGTTCTTAAATGATCTTCCAAAAATCGTATTCTTTTTTTTTCGCAAGGCCTCCCAATGGTATAAATAATTTCATTATTCGATTCGTGTCAGTAGTTTCTAACTCTAGCAAGTGTGCAACTCTTCACATAATTATATGATCTAGAAGAACCAGTATTGAATAAAACTCCACATTCTAACATTATAATTAGAAATTGTACCTTCCAAAACTTCGTTGGAGACAGGTACTTTCTCCTGGTTTACAATCCTTGCTCGCGACTGTGATAGAGGGCATTATTTCCAAATATGTTCCACCTGACCACACGCGTAACAATGTCAATGATTTTGTCTTCGTAGATCTCTGTGAAGTAGGCAGTTGGTAGACTGGGGTTTGTAGGCTCTGAACCTACCTTGTTGATTCCTTTGGCCTTGTTGGCATCATTGGAGCTCCAACTGCTCTATAACTCGACGATTGGAGAACTCTACAACTTGATAGTGGAGGAGTTCTATATTATGGATACATGGATCCAGAGGAGATTGGTCTCAAATACATCAGTCTCTTACCCGAGTCTGATCTGGGAAGAAAAGAAATCTAAGGTCCACTCATTTGTCCATTGGAGGTCTGAAACTCTATCTCCTCTTGTTTTATCCGTTAAGCTCGATTGACTGTATCTCTATAATTGGTAGTCTCAATCATCGACCTCCTGGCCCTTAGGTAAGTTTATAGTCTTTTAAAGAATTTACGGGCCTTCTGCAAATCTGTCAGGATAAGCTCGGGCTCATATCGTGACAACTTAGTGAACCTCATATCATAGTCGGTAATCAATAGATTACCCTGCACTAATATCAAAAACTCCTAGTGTTTGATTTCTCGAGCAATCTCAAATATAAATCTATCAACAAATATCCTCTCGAATTCTACCCACTCAAATGATCCATCTCTTAATATATTCCTCTCAAACATTACTAATGATTGGCATCCTCATCCGACTGGAATGTAATCACTGTCACCCACTGATCTCTTGGGTATTACATATACTCAAAATCTCTCTAGTATTCCAAATCCACTCATTGACCTCAATCAGATCGGAAAAGTCCCCAAATCTCGATAAACGTAATCGTTGAAAATTCTACAACCACATCGCTGAATTTACCTATCCTTTGGGCTGGGGAATTCTCTTATTTTTCAAAGGCATGACCTTGTGGTAATGGTCTCTAAGGTGAAATAGTATTTTCCTTTTGCGAAGAAGTCCAACGCTTCCTCATTCTTAGATTTAGTGGTGTGCCTTACAATCGTGGTAAGTCTTGTACCATCTCTCACTTCCAATCGCTAGTCTTGTCTGTTCGGGATGGCACGAATACATTATCAACTTTATTTAAATATGGTGGCCTTGTTGTTCCTTCAATTGGTTTGTCTAGTATCTTTTTGAGGCACGCATCTTTAATTGATTGATATTGACCCAAACATTGTTCTCCTTTATGTCCCGATTTGCCACAATCATAATATACCACAACTCTTTATTTCGACTGATTTAATATTATATGTTATTTCTTATGATATTCTTCCATCCATTAAGTTGGTATGTCTATAATATCACTCCTCACTTCTTGTTATTTTTCTTATGAATTTGTTAGTTTCGTAACTGTTTGTCGCTAATTGCCTTCCTTCCATTTGTCTTCAAGGTGGTGGTGGTTGTATTATTCATATTTCCTCTTTGAACTTGATATGAGACTTAACCATCTATCTCATTAATAACATTAATTGCGTTATTGTGTCAGTGGTCTGATTTAGAATCTACCTCGTCGCTATTACGTTTCGGCCTCTACCTTGTCTATTCCTCTCACTTGTGTTTATCCGTAACAAGGCACTTATCAGAATAAGGCCAAAACCACTCTTACGTGACTATGAATTCCTATCATAGCTTGGAACTTAGTAATGGACTCCATTTCCATTACTAACAGAACAAATCAAGAATCTTATCCTAGGCTTACTAAGCTCTATAGACTTCTAGACACGGAAGAACTCGTAATTCCAATACGAAACTACTGATGAGCTTGGATACCGAATTCCTAGTGACACTCTATGATTGTCGATCTAATATCTATGGTATCAATAAATTCTCTAAAACATAGCAGATCAGTATCCCATACGGATCTAATACTATGCTCTGATACCATCTGTGGCGCCCCGCTGAACGCTAACACAAATCCCCATGTCAGATTTCAAGGTACGGGGTGGCACCTCGAAATTTCGGCATGGTCTCCTCTGTTTATGTTAGCATTCCAAGGCGATTCAACTTGCACCTGATAAACGACATACAATCCTCCATATAACAAAAAAAATATAATACTAGCGGAAGCCTATATACGTCTAATAATGTCCGATAGATCAGAGTGCGGAAGAAGAAAAATTATATACAGGATTATACAAAATTCCTCACTCTAACATAATTCCTAACACTCAAGACAGAATCCATAAGACTACCTGGAGAAACTGACACCACTAGGGGGTATAGCCCTAATACTTACCAGGAGACGGACTCTGGTTGTCTATCTGACCAACCAGATGATCCTCGCTCTTGTTCTACACTTGTTTCGCCAAGCTTCAGATCTGAAACTAAAAAAATGGAGAAGGAAAGGGTGAGTAACAATGGTTACCCAGTAAGGAAGCAACAATTTCTGCCAATAACCTCTCCTAACATGAACGAATAAACATACTGAATCATTTTAAAATAAACAAAATTTTACAGAAGAAAACTACGATTAACTGGTACATATAACCAGGGATGAGCAACTAAACATTTTAAAACTCACATTATATCGATCAGCAGTACTCACTATAACATTCTCTTTTTATACAAATCTAATTGATCAAATGGAAACAATAAACATGCATTTCATTTTATATATCAAAATAAGCAACAGATACATAATACACGATGGTGGAGTATTGGAATTAGAGAGTTGGGATTCACGACTGGATCGCTCCTAGTCGGGACATGATGTTACAATTCCTTTCTGGCTTTTAGTTCCTGATTTTGTGGCCGGTCGCTGTCCTTACCACGTTTGGTTGACCATTTATCCGGCTCAGGCTGGCCGTTTGACGTGACCGTAAGCAATGGGTCTCTTTTCGATGTGTCAGAACGTTCGACTACTATAGATTGTTAGTGATCACTGACTAATCATCTTCGTCTATGCCTATCAGGCGTGCAAGTGATTCCCAAATATACAAACCATTCGTATACGACCACCTTTACATTACAAGTTCACTGGTAAAGATAGAGAGGAATAAACCCGGATTCCAATTGTGACTCCACTCTCATACGCGTCCCATACCATGTATGAGTTTGGTGGTCCCTACCGTACATCCCAGGATAGTACACCACTCCGGATGATATGATGCACTATCCCTTCAGGCATTCACAAACTCTTTAACAGCTCACAAAATAGCTACTTATATATATTATTTTCATTTGAAAACAAAAGAGAAATTAACAATACAAGGTTGAGAATAGATATCCAGTTTCCTACCATGCAAGTGTGGCCATCCGGCCTAAAATAAATAACATAACAGAGCGCCTCGCGCTAACAGAAAGTAAATAAACATGCAACCAGTAACATTATCCCTGGATATCCGTTCACCAACCTGCATACAACACAACAATGTAAAATGTAGACATCACCCCTCGGGTGTGACTCTGACATTTTACCGTTTCATACCCTTTTTCCCTTTTTTCGACTTTTACAGTTTTCAATCTCTTCATAAAATATCCATTTTCTGATATTCATCAACTCAGTATGAGTTCATTGAATATTAAATCACATTTTTCAATTATAGAATTTATTTCTATCAATAATATTGAAAAAAAAATACAAATTTCATATCAAAACGGGTCCGAGCAGTGCACAAGACCCAATTTATGGCAATAACCTGTTAAAATACCCTACCCACGTATAATTTATTAAAAATACAATTAAACATATCAAACATGCAATTTCAGGCGTGAATTTTGAAATAAACAAAGAATTCTATATTTCGGAAATACATCCAAAATTTTCCAATAAAATCCTAAATGCAATTTTCATAATCTATGATTACTAATAGAAATTGAGAGTTCCTTACAATCTCTAGGCGAAAGGATCAAAGCGTGTGCGCGAAAATCGAGGCGATCGGCGCGGAAATCGAGACGGACCGAACTTTGAAGCGGCTGATTTTCGAAACTGGCTTGGTGGTTTCGAAGATCTCGATGTACTCGTCTCTTCTCCCTTCTACGGCGAAAGACGGTTTGACTCCGAAATCGATGAAAATCGAGGTCGAAGTTACGAAAATCTCCGTATAAAAATACGGCTGATTTTTGACTATACGGGGTGAAAAAGACAAGAAAACGGAAGGAACTTGGTTGGGTTATGTAGAGAATGAGGCTGCGGACGTTTCTCCCTTCTGCTTCGGAAAGCGATTTGACCCCGAAACGGACGAAATCCAAGGTCAAAGTTTCGAAATTTCCGTATCCAAATACGGCTGATTTTTTACGATATCGGATGAAATAGAAAGTGAAATGAAGAAAGGTTGGGTGGGTTTTGTAGAGAACGTAGCTGCGGACATTTCTCCCTTCTGCGTCGATTGTCGACGGCGAGCCGTTTGTGAGAGATCTGAGGTGGAAGGTCGAAGAGAAAAGAAAAAAAAAAATCGTTTTATATGTCTCGGCCGTATGGACGCGTTGGGGAAGATGAGTTATATAAAAAAAAATTAAAAATATTATTTAAATAACATGTGGGACAAATTCGGTATTTTGTCAATTGTTTCGATCGTCGATAACTTATCATCCGGACTCCAAAACTGACAAATGAATACTCTGTTTCGCCTAATTTTTCATTCCGGATCTAATGGTATAGTCAATTTCTACAAATTATGTCTCCATCAAAAATTTACATTTTTGGCCTGACGTGACCCCTAAACTTGATGTCGTTTTCGTTTTTGACGATAATTCGACTTTCTGGTCTCCAAATTTGACAAATAAATAGTCCATGTTGAATAATTTTTCGTTATGAACCCAATGGTATGATCGAATTTTAAAAATTATTGCTCTAACTAAAAACCACTGTTTTAGCCTGGTCCGACCCGGTAATCGAGGATTTTGCAACTTTTATATTCGGACTCGCATTTGAGCGTGCTTACAGGCTAAACTATATTTTTCGATCATTTTGAATCTAATGGTGAGGTCAGATTCCATTAAAAATGATCAGAAACATCCTAAAATTTTATCCCTAAATCCCACTTTCAAGATTTTCTTAAAATTTCACTATTTATTTTTCCTCGAGATACGAATTAAAAATTCGGGGTGTTACAGTTGTCAAAATTGTCCTTTCAGATTTTCAACCTTGCGAGCTTGCCTTAATTTTTGCCTAAGTCGCCTTTTTCGGATTTTCAACTTAGTAGGCTTAGTCATTTTTTTATCTTTTTCTTCTCCTCTGAACTTCTAGAATTACTGTCTGATCATGCTTTGCTACCCTCCTTGACCTTTTCACACGGTACTTAGGAGGACTTTTATAGGTAGGCTTGGGACTAGGCATAAAATGAAAGGGATTTTGAGGCTCAAAAACCAAATGCCCCTTGTGTGGCATTTCATTTAAAAATTTTCTTGAATTTTCTTCCCCATTTTGGATGATATTTTTTTTTTCTTTTGAATTTTTTTCTTTTTAGATTTTTTTTGTCGGAGAATCTATTTTTTTATTTTGATGTGGTCATGCCTGAAGTAACTTCTCAGGTTGCCTACGTACTTTAGAATTTTGGGATCAGACCAAGACGTAGTTCGAATTTTCCCTCCCCTAGGTTAGGTGATCGAGTTGAGAAAGAAGAAGGCATAATTTTTCTCTTTTTGAACAGGCTGCAAAGGGGTTGAGAAAGGAAATGATGAAACTAGGTAGTAGGAAAAATTGATTCAGCCAAAAATGGCCTCCTTAAATGTAGTACCGTTTGATTTGGTCAAGGTTGGTTGGATCTGGTAACTCGATTCCATCATGATCTTGAAGCTTGACAGCTTTACTTGGTAATATTTTCTTGATGATGAACGGACCTCCCCAATTTGGTTTGAACTTCCCTCTAGGGTCAAAGATAGGAGTCCGATTCTCTTTGAGTACTAAATCTCCAACTTGTAACTGACGAGCCTTGATCTTTTTATCAAATGCATGGGCGACTCTTCTTTGATAAGCTTGCATGTAATACAAAGCTCTCAGTCGTTTTTCTTCGATCAAATTCAAGTCTTCATACCGCTGGCGAACCCAATCTGTTTCTGACAACTAACTTTCCAACAAGACCTTGAGAGATAGAATTTCCATTTCAACTGGTAAGACCGCTTCCATACCATACACTAAGGAGTAGGGAGTAGCTCCAGTAGAGGATCGAATTGAAGTTCGATATGCCAATAGTGCAAATGACAATTTTTTAGACCAATCTCGATGTGATTGATACATTTTTCTGATGATAGTCTTAAGATTTTTATTAGCTGCTTCGACTGCTCCATTAGTCTGAGGATGATAAGGAGATGATTTGTGGTGTGAGATTTTGAACTTTGAACACAAAGTAATAACCTCAGCTTTGAAATGTGACCTGTTATCAGAAATCAGTTCCGAAGGTACCCCGTACCGACTGATGATGTTCGTTTGGATAAACTTTGTAACTCGAGACGCAGTGAGGACAGCATGAGAGGCAGCTTCGACCCACTTAGTAAAATAATTGATTGCAACTAAAATGTATTCATGCCCGTTTGATGCTTTAGGCGATATTTTACCAATAATGTCAATTCCCCAAACTGAGAATGGCCATGATGACGTCAGACCAATTAATCGAGAAGGTGGCACATGTATGAGTTTTGCATGTATTTGGCATTTGTGGCAGGTCTTGACCATGTCATGACAATCTGTTTCCATCGTAGGCCAGTAGTACCCTTGTCTCATAATTTTCTTAACTAACATTTTCCCACTCATGTGAGGGCCGCATTCTCCTGAATGTAGTTCAACCATTATCTGTTCAGCTTGATCTTTATCGACGCACGACAAATGAATCCCATTATAAGACCTTTTGTATAAACTTCCTGCGCACAGGATGAATTGAGATGCTAATCTTAGTAAGGCTTGTCGTTCCTTTCTCAATGCATCTTCTGGGAATTCTTATTTTTTCAACACCTTTTCAATGTCTGTGTACCACGGCTTTCCATCAGGTAGTCGGGTAGCAATGTTGATCTAGTAACAATATGCAGGTTTATCTTTGACTTCGACAGTAATCGGCCTTAATTCCATGCTAGGGGGCAAATGGACAATTGAAGATAGAGTGGCTAACGAGTCAGCAAATCTATTATCTTCCCTTGACACGTGTTGGAACAGAATAACTTTAAACTTACTCACTAGATTTAACAAATACTCATGATAAGATTTTAACTTTTCGTCCCTAGTCTTCCATTCTTCCAATGACTGGTGTATGACCAAGGCTGAATCATCAAAAACTTTGATTTTTGTAATGCCTAGGTTCAAAACAGCTTCAAGTCCAGCGATACATGCCTCATATTCGGCTGTATTATTGGTGTTAGAGAAGACTAACTGAAAGTGCCCTCGATCCGCGGAGTGCGCAGATCTACTTTTGACCCTTGAGGTTTGGGAGTCGCCACCTAGTTATTACTGTCTAGGAACCAAACTGACTCTAAAACGGATAAAAAACTAATCTACTACAGAAAAACTGAATCCGGGGATCACATTACGGGGTTGGAAGGTGTTAGGCACCAACCCCGCCTGGCCAATGCCGGTTTCTACTTATCCCAAATAAGACTACATTGCTAACGGTAAAACCTAGATAAAAAAATAATAGAAATGTTACCTTTGATGCGTAAAGGTTCTATTCCCTCAGATCTAATGAAATTGCTCATTTTACCGTACTCTTTGCTTAGTTCTGTCTCTGTATCTGATTTTCGATCTCTGAAACAAGGTATCTCCTTCTTGGATCTGAATTCTTTGAACTTGTTATGGATTTTGGGGTGTTTTTGAAAAGCTTCTTGGTGTTTTTCAGGCTAAAATCGAAGCATGAGTGTTAGGTAAGGAGTTGGGGCTCCAAAATTAGGGTTTTAGAGAGGTTGTGGAGGCTTCTTCACCTATTTTTTCTAGGGTTTTTTCTTTGATCCGAAAATAGGGTGTGGAGACTCCTATTTATAAAGTTTTTTAGAAGAATTAGGGTTTGATTAGGGTTTCTTTTAGGGTTTTGACTTTAATCTTATGAGATTGACTTAGTCTTTAGGGTTTTAATTTAGGATTTTGACTTTAATCTTATGAGATTGACTTGATTAGTTTAGATTAGGGTTTTTATTTAGAATTTTGACTTTAGTCTTATGAGGTTGACTTAATTAGTTTAGATTAGGGTTTTGACTTTAGTCTTACGAGATTGACTTTAGTATTTCTTGATTGACTCTTAATATCTTGACTTTAGCCTTACTTGATTGACTTTAAGATTGACTTTAGTCTTACTTGATTGACTTTAGTCTTACTTGATTGGCTTTAATTTTTGGAGAACCCTCTTTTATTATATCTTTAATTCTTTGGGCCCCCAGATGAAGGGGTCTTTGAATAAATATCCTGACAACCATCAACAATTTTGCCTGAAAGCCTGATTGATTGATTTTTTTGTTAAAATTTTTAAATTAATTTTATTAATGGTATGGCATTGTCGATCATTTCTTGAGTAGTTGGATAGATAGCATGGATAATGATGAGAGGGCTCAATGGTGTTTGAATAAGTTGGGATTCACTATTTCTTTGCCTAAGGTCCCATTGCAATAGGACTTGATTGAGGCAATGCTGGGGTATTGGATCCCCGAGCTCAATCTTTTTCGATTTGGGAAGCATGAAATGACTCCCACCATTGAGGAATTTGAAGGGTTATTGGGGGTTGAAATATCGGGCGCGGTTGTAATTCCCCCTCTTGCGTGATGGATATCGAAGCGAGACTTCCGACTTCTTGGGGATAAATCGTAAATTTTTGAAGATTCCGGATGGTGGATCAGTTTTGAAGGCAATGTCCAAATCTTTCTTGATTGAGCACCTTACGGATCCCTCGAAGTCGTTGATTCATTTTAATGCTCTCACTTTGATGGTGGTGAGTCAACTCTTGTTTCCGGGAGACGGAGATATCATAGATCTTTCTCTTATTCATATGATTCAAAAAGCCCAGGAGGGACGCAAGTTGGCCCCAATGCTTTTGAGCGAGATGTTCCAATCTCTTACAGCTTCTTCGTCCGGTCGTGATCGAGTTTTCCGAGGATGTGCTCCACTCCTGTTATTGTAGCTGTAGACACCTCATTTTTGCATCCGCCTGATTAATCAAGTCGTCAACCCGATCGCAAAGGTTCCCAATGATGGATGTCTATTCCAAGGCTTTATTTTGTTACTAGATATGTTTTAGAAATCCGGATGAGGTATCTCGAACTGACAAAACTTAGAAACCACGCTACGCTAGGAAAATACGACCCTAGAAACATAGAAATCATCATCTTGCAAACCAAAAAGAAGCTTCACGACAAAAATCACTAAAAATGATTAAATTACCAAAATACCCCTAACCTCAAAACAACCTTAAAGCCTACATTACGCTTAGGAAAATCCGTTCAAACACATAAAACAACAAATCGAAACCAAGTAAACCACTTCGCCAATTTTCACAAAATTTGACAAAATTACGAAAATACCCCTCATAAAGTTCACGATCATTTCATACAAAAAACTTCATAAATGACAAAAACCAACATTCCCATTGAATTTCTTACGAAAAACTGATTCCAAAACATCCTGGAACATTGAGAAACGACTTAAAACGTAAAAAATCCTCTCCGAGGGCAAAACGGTAATTTCACAATTTTCATAATTAAAAAATTCGAAATTAATAAATAAAACATTAAATAATTAAAGTGAAACATTAATGAAATTAATTTAAAAAGTTGAACCTAAAAAATCGATTAATTGGACTCTCAGGCAAAATTGTTGAGGGTTCGTGGGATATTTCTTTAAGGACCCCTCCTTTTGGGGTCCAAAGAATAAAGATATAATATAAGGGGGTTCTCCCAAAATTAAAAGTAAATCAAGCAAGACTGAAGTCAAGGTATTAAAGTCAATCAAGTGAGACTGAAGTCAAAATTAAAGTCAATCAAGCAAGACTTAAGTCAAGGTACTAATCGAGTCAATCTCATAAGACTAAGGTCAAAACCCTAAAATCAAAACCCTAATCTAAATTAATCAAGTCAATCTCATAAGACTAAGGTCAAAACCCTAAATCCAAACCCTAATCTAAATTAATCAAGTCAATCTCATAAGACTAAGGTCAAAACCCTAAATCCAAACCTAATCTAAAACTAATCAAGTCAATCTCATAAGACTAAGTCAAAACCCCAAAACCCTAAAGACTAAGTCAAAACCCTAATTGAAAACCTAAAAGAAACCCTAATCAAACCCTAATGCTTCTAAAAACTTTATAAATAGGAGCCTCCACACCCTATTTTCGTATCAAAGAAAAAACCCTAGAAAAAGTAGGTGAAGAAGCCTCCACAACCCCTCCAAAACCCTAATTTTGGAGCCCCAACTCTTTCCCTAACACCCCTACTCCTATTTTAGCCTAAAAAACACCCAAAAACCTTCCAAAAACATCTCAAAAATCCACCACAAATTCAAAGCATTCAGATCCAAGAAGGAGACACCTTGCCTCGGAGATCAGAAATCAGATCTGGAGACAAAACGAAGCAAGGAGTACGGTGCAAGGAATTGTTTTTCAGATCTGAGGGAATAGTGCTTTTGCAGATCGAAGGTAAGGTTTTTTTTATTATTTTTTTAATCTAGGTTTTATCATTAGCAATGTAGATCTATTTGGGATAAGTAGAGACCGGCATTGGCCGGGCGGGGTTGGTGCCTAACACCTTCCAACCCCGTAACATGATCCCCGGATTCAGATTTCTATAGTAGATTAGTTCTTTTCATCCATTGTAGGGTCAATTTGGTTCCTAGACCACAATAACTAGGTGGCGACTCCCAAACCTCAAGGGTCAAAAGCGGATCCGCGCACCCCGCGGATCGAGGGCGCTTTCAGTGGCGACTCTGCTGGGGACATTGAGGATTAAACTTGAAAAGCCCCGAGTATGGGATACGTCGCTAGTAGGACCTTTTTATTTTGTTTTTTAGTTAGGTTGATTATTTGTTTATTGTGTTTTATTTTATTTATGTTTTTCTCTATTCTTTTGGCTTAATTATAGATCATGTGATTCAATTTTGAATATCCTAATCCGGTATATTTTTTTTTATGGTTCAATCGAAAGTCATTCGGAATGACCCTAGATAATGCGAGATTTCGAAGGAATAATTTTATTGTGGATGAGATAATGATTTTTGGACCATGATTTTTTTTACACATATAAGTATATTTCGATTGAAAATTTGGGTGTGTGCTTGATTTAACATTTGACCATTTTCCTTAAAATAAAAAATAAAAAAGATTTGTTTTTATAAATTATTTGTTTTTTTTTTTTCGCTTATTACGTAGGTATTCGATCTCTTTTAGTAGGCGAGACATGCTGTCCATTGACAGCATATAGAATTTCAAAGAGAGAAACAAACAAAAACAAAAAAAAAACAAAAAAACAAAAAAAACAAAAAAAAAAAAATTTATGCCGGCAGAAACTTTCGTTGGTGTGTGCTTAGTATAAACCAATGTTTTTGGGGTGCTGTTAGTAGAAAGCTTTTAATTATTTCTGTTTCACCCCTTTTAAATAATTTTGTTTTAAAAAGGATCCATCTTCTTCCCCAGCTGGTTCTGTCGACCTCAACGAAGAGAGATCGACTCCTCAAGGGTTCGAACTCATTTTTTTTCGGTTTGTGAAGCTCGAACGGTCCAAAGCGTGGACGTTTGAGTTTGTTTTCGACCTCACACCTTTTTTTTAATCGGTTTTCAACCATGTCCGTCGTGTTCCCAACAGAGACCGATCGGTTGGTTCACTCAACCCAGCTGAACTTCCGTTTTTCTCGGTTTTCAGCCATGTTCTTCGCATTTTCAACAAAAACCGATCGGCCTACTCTCTCTATCCAGTTGAACCCTCTATTCTAAACGATTTTCAGTTGCGTTCAGTGTGTCTTCAACAAAATCTGATCGGCTTTTTCCTTCAATCCGGTCGAGCCTCTTATTCTAATCGGTTTTAAGGCTGTTAAACACTCGAAGAAAACTTCTGATTTCATCTGAATTGGAGGTGCGAAATCAGAAATCGTTGAACCTAATCTTGAAGGTTTATTTTTGTGAGCATCCATGCCTCTTGTGGCTGTTATAGAAATGCAGATTTTGCCAATTCGGATCGGCAAGAAACCTTAGGAAATGGCCAGATTTTGCAAAGTCTGCCATTATTTCCAAAGCTCTTCTTGCAGGTTCGATTTGTCTGCAAATTTGTTCCATAAAATGGTAGAATTTGATGGCTTTGTGGATCAAGGAATTGGAGGAAGAACAGAACCATATGTATTTGTTTTTTGGTTAAGATCATCGAGTAAGGCTGCGTTCAAAGGCAATTTTTAATTGAACCATTACATACCGTTTTGAACTCCAATGAGTGCCATTTTTAAGCAAATCCTTCCATACTATTTTGAACTTGAGAATGTGTTTTAAAAAAAAAAAGGGGTTCAGCAATATGGTGCAAGAAAAGACTCATGCGTTGACAATGATCGGAGTGAGTTGGTTTTAAAAAAGGGGAAAATCGAATAAATCGTTGGTGTTGGCAACAACCTAAATATTTTTAGTACTTTTTGTTGAGGAGTTTTAGAGAATTATTGGTAACAACCTATTGTTTATTTACAATACACCAATCTAAATGTAAACAATTCTTTGCCTTTAAAGATAATTGGCGTTGTTGTAAATAAATATTGGGTATAGTAATAATGTCTCGAAATGTTATCCCAAACGATGAAATAGAGAGTGATTTTGTTTCCTTTGTGAATTGTTATTGACTCACCAATTGTTCTAAGGCCACCTTAATGATGTACGTGGAAATTGGGGTGACGCTAGTAAAAGTTGGTTTGTCAACAACAATCCACTCATTGGTTAGTTTTTTTTTTGCTTAGGATTTTGTTTTTGTTTTATTTTAAAAAAAAAGAGGCATTTGATTTTAAAATCTCCATCTTAATATATATCCTCAAGTCATTATGCTTTGAAATTCTGAATTATTTTGGGCTATCCGAAATAACCCTTGATTGAAATACATAAAGAAGTAGTGCCGGATTAAATATTTGATTCTAACATGGATATGTGTGCTTGATATACTTAACGTGCTTATGCGATTGGAATGGTGTTGATCTTGATTGAATATTCACATGATTCGAATGTTTTTTTTATATTCATGTAATCCAATGTATGATTGGTTTGATTGAGCCCATGGGTCCATTTGTTTGGAAAAGGCCCCGGGCACACCCCACCCTGTTTTGCACACACCACATGCACGTTTACCGCTTTACTCACTTACACATCCCATTTAGCCAACGTGGCACTAGTGCGTGGCCCGGGTCTCTTCGGAGATGCGACGTCATTCATGAAACCCACAACTCCAGTCACGTACCTTAGGGTATATCAAACTGGGGGTATCAATACCGTCTGATCATAGGTGATTCTGAGAGATATATTGATGCACCAGGCTGAAGCGACCTGAGCCTTTGACCTATTGTAAGCCACACAGTCACATGTCCTGATTGCCAACGTAGTACTAGTACGTGGTCGGTCCCCTCGTGGGATGCCAAACCATTTATGAAAGCTACAACTCTTGACTCGTACCCGTAGGTATAAAAGATAGTCTAAGTATATCAATTGCACTTCTTGGTCAAAACCGGTGCCTAAACAAGATCTTGCCCCGCTGTACCCTACTGTACGAGGGGGATAGACTACGTCTATTCTAGACGAGAGGTATTTAAGTGGGCCCTTGCTCAGCATTGTGCGCCACCTCTCAACTGGAGATCAAACTGACTGTTTTTGGCTTCAGAGAAGTGAATTGAGATTTTAGATTATCACCTATACGGTATATCAAACCAAGTCACCACGTATCGAAAGGTATATAGGTGTGCTTGGGCAAGGGTGGCCAGATAAAAATGCATTGCACGTAGTAAGCTTAGAGTCTAGAAACCTTCCCAGTAGGTCACGACTCGAACTTATCGTAGGTGTTCCCGGGTTGTTCATTGAATGGAATCTTGAGACTTGTGATTGATATGAATGTATGTGAATGATGAGATCAGAATGCATGTGAATGATGAAATGGATGTATGTGAATGATGAGATCAGAGTGTATGATTGTCCTCAAGGATAAAAAATGTTATTTTTGAAAATTCAAAATGGTGTGCACCGACCCAATAAAAAAATCCATCTCTTGCAAATGACCCAGCCCAACTCGATTCAACAATCCTGATGGACCGGGCCATTTAAATCGAAATAGAAATCAAATTTTCAAAGAAGAAAAATAGTTTACAAAGGGAAAGTATTTTCCAGAAAAAATATTTTCCAAAAGAAAGTATTTCCAAAAAAAAATATTATTCTCTAAAAAAAAATGTTTTCTAAGAAAAAAACGTTTTCCAAAAAATATTTTTCCAAGAGAAGATACTTTCCAAATAAAAAAACTATTTTCCAGAGAAAAAATATTTTCCAGAAGAAGAAAATGTTTTCCAAAAGAAAAAAAAAGAAGGAAAAATAATTTGCAAAAGATCTATTTTTGCATGAAAAGTTTTTATGGACCTTGGAAAACTACCAAAAAATGTTGCAAAAAAAAATCAGATTTGTGAATAAAAAAACATTATTTTCCAATATTTTTCAAGAGTGCAACATAATTATTTTTCTTCTGAATAATCATTGAATGGATGAATTTTTTAATGGATTGGTGCACAAAATTCAATAAAATCTCAGGGTTCATTTAAAATGTTATCAAGGGGTGACACTAAAATTGGTTGAATTCACCTTCAAAGAGGTTTAAGGGTTATCATTGTATCTAAGCTCAATCGTCTATCGTCTAGCTAGGGCTGTAAATCCGGTCAGTTAGAGTAAACGTCAATATCAAATCAACAGTCAGAAATGACCTCAAAATTTCTCAACATCGTCGAGTTGTTCTTTGAAGATCATAGTGCTTCAATCCTACCGGTTATAAGCAATATCTCAGTCCTCAGTTCTAATCAAGCTCGTTTTGGTAGTCTTGAGTTTTCATGGGTCATTTGGGTTAGCTCGAGTCTTTTTTTCTAGTAAGGTCATGTCTTCCTTAGATTGAGCCTACTCTTTCTTATTGATTCAAGTTAGTTCGTCGAGTTTATAGAGGTCTGTCTGTCGCCCATTCTGAATTGATCGTACAAAAGAAATTTTTAAATATCTCGAGCGCATTAACGAATTAACTAATAATCTAGATTCAAAGACAAGAATAAGAGTCGGGCTCAAGAAAGCAAAGGTCATTGACCTCGGAACAGAAATAAATTCCTAAAGAGATTCAAATAGAAACCATCTTATCTCTAGAGGAACACAAGGGGATAATGAAATTTTTCAGAAATTTCAAAAGACTTGTTCGTGTGATCATATGAGGGTATGTTAGGTACAAGCTTGAGTGTTGTTCAACATGGACTAGATACTCGTCTATATCAATGGAATCAAAGAAGATGTTATAAAATGTACTAGTGCTATCCTCACTACATCTTGAGTTGCAAATCACATATTATCAATCGATATGGGGATACCTTTTGAATTGATTTCTGATAATGGGTCGTGCTTCGAAGCATAAATCATTACTCTGTGATCAAAGTTGAAGATCCGGCATCACACATTATCTCTCTACCGTCCTCAGATTAATGAAAAGGTTGAAGAAGCAGCTAGTAAAAAATCTCAAAATAATCATCAAGACAATGCGTCAATCACACCAGGATTAGTTAGAGAAGTTACCATTCACACTAGGGGCACATCATACTTCAATACAGTCTTCCACTGGAGCTATTCCCTACTTTCTAGTGTATGATATGGAAATAATCTTACCAGTTGAAATGTGAATTCCGTCTCTCAAGGTCTTGTTGGAAAATCATTTGTTAGAAACAGATTGGGTTCGTCAACAGTATGAAGAATTAAACTTGATCGAAGAAAAAAAGAGTTAAAGCCCTGTACCACGTGCAAGCTTATCTAAGAAGAGTCACCCGTGCATTTGACAAAAAGTTCAAAGCTCATCATTTACAAGTCAAAGATTTAACTATCAGACTTCAAAGAAAATTGAACACTCCTCCTCGATTATAGGAGAAAGTCTAAATTGGAAAAATTCATTCATTAAGGAAAAATACTGTCTGGAAAAGTCGTCAGACTTCAAGATCATGATGGAGGTGAACTACCAGAACCAACCAACATTGACCAAATCAAAACGGTACTACATTTAAGGAGGCCATCTTTGACCGAATCAATTCTCCTGTAACCCAGTTCAATATATCCTTTCTCAACCCCTTTGCAACCTTTTTCAAAAAGAAAAATTATGCCTTGTATTTCTTAGCCCGATCACCTAACCTAGGGGAGGAAAGTTTCGAACTACGTTTTGGTCTGATCCCAAAATTCTGGGGTACGTAGGCAACCTGAGAAGTTACTTCAGGCCTGACCACATCAATAAAAAAAAATCTATTTCCCACATAATAAGAAATGAAAAAAATTCAAAGAAAAAAAGAAATCCAAAATGGGGAAGAAAATTTAAGGAAAAAGAAAACAATTGAAAAGGAAATGCCACACAAGGGGAATTTGGGTTTTTGAGCCTCAAAATCCCTTTCTTTTTATCCAGTCCCAAGCCTACCCATGAAAGTCCTCCTAAGTACCGTGCGAGAAGTCAAGGAAGATAGCAAAGTATGATCAGACAGCAACTCCAGAAGTGCAGAGGAGAAAAAGAAGATAAAAAAAATGATGAAGCCTGCTAAGTTGAAAATCCGAAAAGGACGACTTAGGCAAAAATTAAGGCAAGCTCGCAATGTTGAAAATCTCTGAAAGGACAACTTTGGCAACAATCAGAGCAAAAAAAAAATAAATAAAAAAAAACTTGCTAGATTGAAAACCTAAAAAGGCAATCTAGGCAAAAGTTAGAGCAAGCTCCCTAGATTGAAACCTGAAAAGGCGATCTAGGCAAAAGTTAGAGAGCAACAAAGAAAAACAGAAGAAAATCCCAAGCTGAGAGCGGTCTTAGCTAAAACATCAGAAGTCCGAATAATCAAGTTCAGTACTTAGCTTAAACCCGGCATAGACTCAGAAGCCACAAGTATCTTGTCCACGATCGATCTGAAAATGTTTGCTTCCCCAAGTGAACCAAGGGGGATAAGGGTGAATTCTATGATGAAACTCGAAAGGAAATAATTTTGTACTCTTGAGCCTGACTCAAAACCTCCAATAAAATTAATCAAAATTAAAAGATGAGTCTTTATTGCGCTTGTGGTAATCAATTATTTCAAACCTTCATACAAGGGGCATTTTCTTTCTTCTTTAATGTAACTTTTCCCCCTTATACTGGGGCATTTTTTTTATTTTTGCATGATGTGTTCAATTATCTTCAATGCCAAGTACATTGTCAAACTAGGGGCATTTTGTCTTCGAGCAATGTTAATCCTAAAAAAATAATGAGAACCCCAAATTTAAGGTAACCTTCTTGATAACAGTTTTTCAAAAAACTCTTGAGGTTTGAAAGAAATAAAAATTCAGGTTTTAAAACTTTTTGATAAATCCTTGAGGTTCAAACAAAAGCATTTCGGATCTCACATAGGAGATATAACATTCTTTCAGTCTCTAGATTCTTTTCCAGATTCAATCATTCTTGGAATCAATCATTTCTCTTCCAGATTCATTATCTTCCAGATTTATTCGTTCTCCGGTTCGTTCTAATCAGTTTTCTCCAAAATTTATTCATTCCTCTACCAGTTTTGCTCAGTTGCCACCAAGGGTTATCTTGGATTTTGCTCAGTTGCCGCCAAGGGTTATCTTGGATTTTACTCAGTCTCCGCCAAGGGTTATCTTGGATTTTGCTCAGTCTCCGCCAAGGGTTATCTTGGATTTTGCTCAGTCTCCGCTAAGGGTTATCTTGGATTTTGTTTAGTCTCCGCCAAGGGTTATCTTGGATTTTGCTCAGTCTCCGCCGAGGGTTTTCTCGGAACTATGCTCAGTTACCGCCAAGGGTTTTTCTCGGAACTATGCTCAGATACCGCCAAGGGTTTTCTTGGAACTATGCTCAGATACCATACCGCCAAGGGTTTTTCTCGGAACTATGCTCAGATACCGCCAAGGGTTTTCTTGGAATTATGCTCAGATACTGCCAAGGGTTTTCTTGGAATTATGCTCAGATGCCGCCGAGGGTTTTCTCGGAACTATGCTCAGATACCGCCAAGGGTTTTCTTGGAATTATGCTCAGATACCGCCAAGGGTTTTCTTGGAATTATGCTCAGATGCCACCGAGGGTTTTCTCGGAACTATGCTCAGATACCGCCAAGGGTTTTCTTGGAATTATGCTCAGATGCCGCCGAGGGTTTTCTCGGAACTATGCGCAGATACCGCCAAGGGTTTTCTTGGAATTATGCTCAGATACCGCCAAGGGTTTTCTTGGAATTATGCTTAGATGCCACCGAGGGTTTTCTCGGAACTATGCTCAGATGCCGCCAAGGGTTTTCTTGGAATTATGCTCAGATACCGCCAAGGGTTTTCTTGGAATTATGCTCAGATGCCACCGAGGGTTTTCTCGGAACTATGCTCAGATACCGCCAAGGGTTTTCTTGGAATTATGCTCAGATGCCGCCGAGGGTTTTCTCGGAACTATGCGCAGATACCGCCAAGGTTTTCTTAGAATATGCTCAGATACCGCCAAGGGTTTTCTTGGAATTATGCTTAGATGCCACCGAGGGTTTTCTCGGAACTATGCTCAGATGCCGCCAAGGGTTTTCTTGGAATTATGCTCAGATGCCGCCGAGGGTTTTCTCGGAACTATGCTCAGACGCCGCCAAGGGTTTTCTTGGAATTATGCTCAGATGCCGCCGAGGGTTTTCTCGGAACTATGCTCGGATGCCACCGATGGCTTTCTCGGAACTATTCTCAGATACCGCCAAGGGTTTTCTTGGAATTATGCTCAGTTTATATTTACTTCATGCTCAGATTTGACTCATTTCCAACTCAAACTCTTTGAAATCTATCTCAGATTTTGAGCCCACACACTTGCACAGTTGTTATATCAGTCAAGGAGAATTTTTTTTAAAATTCAAGGATCTGACACTGCCAGTGAGAGCTCGCGCTCAAGGACCTGACATTTTTCTAGTTCGGGGAGAGTTTCATGCTCAATGATCCGAATACCCCGACGAATTGTTAAATCATGCTGCAAAATGAACTGTCACTAGCTTTGGCATTCGGATATCGCACTAATCTACCAAGATAGATTTGCTATCTAGTTAGCTTCAACCCTCTGCCAAAGAGGGGCATCTGTAGACACCTCATTTTTGCATCCGCCTGATTAATCAAGTCGTCAACCCGATCGCAAAGGTTCCCAATGATGGATGTCTATTCCAATACTTTATTTTGTTACCAGATATCTTTTAGAAATCCGGATGAGGTATCTCGAACTGACAAAACTTAGAAACCACGCTACGCTAGAAAAATACGACCCCAGAAACATAGAAATCATCATCTTGCAAACCAAAAAGAAGCTTCACGATAAAAATCACTAAAAATGATTAAATTACCAAAATACCCCTAACCTTAAAACAACCTTAGAGCCTACATTACGCTTAGGAAAATCCGTTCAAACACATAAAACAACAAATCGAAACCAAGTAAACCACTTCGCCAATTTTCACAAAATTTGACAAAATTACGAAAATACCCCTCATAAAGTTCACGATCATTTCATACAAAAAACTTCATAAATGACAAAAACCAACATTCCCATTGAATTCCTTACGAAAAACTGATTCCAAAACATCCTGGAACATTGAGAAACGACTTAAAACGTAAAAAATCCTCTCCGAGGGCAAAACGGTAATTTCACAATTTTCATAATTAAAAAATTCGAAATTAATAAATAAAACATTAAATAATTAAAGTGAAACATTAATGAAATTAATTTAAAAAGTTGAACCTAAAAAATCGATTAATTGGACTCTCAGGCAAAATTGTTGAGGGTTCGTGGGATATTTCTTTAAGGACCCCTCCATTTGGGGGTCCAAAGAATTAAAGATATAATATAAGGGGGTTCTCCAAAAATTAAAAGTAAATCAAGAAAGACTGAAGTCAAGGTATTAAAGTCAATCAAGTGAGACTGAAGTCAAAATTAAAGTCAATCAAGCAAGACTGAAGTCAAGGTACTAATCGAGTCAATCTCATAAGACTAAGGTCAAAACCCTAAATCAAAACCCTAATCTAAATTAATCAAGTCAATCTCATAAGACTAAGGTCAAAACCCTAAATCCAAACCCTAATCTAAAACTAATCAAGTCATCTCATAAGACTAAAGTCAAAACCCTAAAACCCTAAAGACTAAGGTGCTGTTTGTTAAACTGAAAAAAATAAGCGCTGAAAAAAATAAGTGTTAAAACTTATAAGCGCTGAATTTAAGTGTTGAAAAAGTCGTTTGTTTAGATATCAGAATAGTGCTGAATTCATTAAAATTAAGCGCTGAATTTGCAGAATCATGTTTGTTACATATTGCTGAAAACTGGTAAATTGTCTATTTTACCCTTACAATCATAGTATATATTGTTTGCATGTTTCGAATGCCCATTTCTTATCAAACATAATAAAATATATTATTTTTTTATAAAATTAAAATGCAATTCATTTTTAAATAAAAAAATAATACTTTTCAATTTCTAAATAATAATTTATATTTATAAAATCCCAAAATTTTCAAATTAAAAATAAAAATGTCATACAAGTCACCAAAATTTAAAATCAACACATCCATTAAAATTTTGAGATCAACATTGTCACATAATCCATTAAACTTGAAATACAACATTGTCATACTCAATAAAATAACATCATTTCATATATTTGCACTACTAAGATGATTTGCAATCTGATCTTGTAAGGTAATCATAAATGTTTGTTCAGATTGTTCAAATAACTCTTCCACGCCAAGATGAGTATATCCACCATTAGTTACTTCGAGAAGAATATCTTCATCATCGTATTGATGAAAAAACTCATCAATTATTGAAATTTTACGAAGAAAATTGTGAATTGCCATGCATGCAATCACTATATTTCTCTGAGTAGGAAATGAGTATGGTGCCATCCTTTTTAAAATTGGGAACCGCGCCTTTAAAACTCCGAAAGCCCTCTCAATTACATTCTCAATCTGGCATGTGCATGGTTGAATATTTCCTCCTTACATCTAGGACGTTCACGACGAAAATCAGATAACCAATAACGCATATTACGATATGGTGCCATAAAACCTCGTGTATGCGTGTAAGCAGCATCAACCAAATAATATTTATCTACATCAAAATAAATACATCGTTAAATTATAAATATATTTAAGTACTATATTTATTACTAATAAAACTATATAAAATACTAATAATACCAGATGGAGGTATTGGAAATCTGTTTGTAGGATCACGGATAGTCTCCATTAAAACTCTTGAATCATGTGCTACTCCTTCCCATCCAGCTTGCACGTATGTAAATATCATATCAAAGTTACAAATAACCATTACATTTTGATAGCATTCAGACCTTCCCCTTCCCCTATAAGGAATTTGTCTATCCGATGGAATGCAAGCATGGATGAGTGTTCCATCAAGAGCACCAAGAGCACCCTTGTTAATTAATTAAAAAAAATACATTACTACTGGTAAAAAATATAAACATAAATAAAAATTATCATGGGTAGAAATTTAGGTACCTTAAATATTTGTCTAAGATGTCGATGAGTTCGAATTTCTTCCATTGGTTGATCGAAAGATGGTGATATGATCATTTCTTTGGAAAAGTACAACATAGCAACTAGAACCTTATGGAAATACTTGTGGATTGTTTGCAATGAATGTTGAAATCGATTTTTTATTAGTCGATACCGACAATTATGACCCACTGTCATAAGAAACATTGCAATCATTTCCGGTATTTTCACATGTCTACTATCCACAAGCCATCCTCGTTCTTGAAATAAACGACAAAGGTTAACGAATGACTCTTTTTCCATTCTTAACAACTCATAACAATTTGATGAAGGACCATTTAAGAGTTCATCCACAAATTGTTCACCCGTAAGTGTTGATACGTTGACTGCATCTCGAGTGATAGATTGTCGTCTGATACGTTCCAATATGAACTTTAATATTAATATTATTAGAAGCTTCCGTTGTTGTGGCGTCATATTCACTGTTGCATAAATAATTTGTATACATAAAAAAAATACGATAAACAAACATTTCATAATCAAATATCCATTCAAAATAAGAGTGTTCCAACATTCAAATCTAAATAAATTCATTCAAAATAAAAGTGTTCCAACATTAAAATCCAATGACACCCATTCAAAATAAGTACTCCAACATGTCATAAACACGAAACAAACAAAATATTCCATCAAAAACAAAAAACTTCATAAAATTACCACTAAGATCTAACATCTAAAAGCCTATGATAAGTTAATAGCATTAAGCCAAGACAATCGTAGTGTTGGATCTGCCAATTCCATCCAAATTGTCCGATACTCTTTTCCCTTAGCAAATGCATTAAGCGCAATATTGTAAAGGTATCCTCCTTTCTCCACCATCGTCATTTCATTCAAAGATTTCATACAATCTTGTATCGAGGGTCCATTGTCTGTATCTTTCACAAGAACATCGATAAGTGCTTGAATATTATCTTGAAGATCATCTTTATCATTCTTTTTACGACATTTTTTTGATGATGAAGTATCCACGTTTTCTGAAGGAGTTGATACATTAGGAACACTCTGTCCTAAAGATTCATCTTCCAAATGTTGTGATTCAAACTCATCAAAATTTTGTGATTCCTCTCCAACTTGAGATGATACATCAACGGGCAACCCTTCTCTATGTGGACCCCATCCATTATCTCCCGTGGCCATTGTGCATTCAAATAATGTACATAACTCACGTGCAAACATCAATGGCTTATGACGATATTTTTTTGCTTCCGGATATTTCTGAGACACATTAAAATCATATTAAAAGTGAGTCCACTTATAATATTCTCAAGATTTATAAATATATAATAAAAGTATAGGTTTAGACATGCCTTCAAGTAGTCATCCCATCGTTCATCAGTCTAATGAATGGTATTTGTTTCTCCATTGTATCCATGACCCGTGCAAGTTGTAAGCCGCATCCAAATTCCATATTGCTTCTTTTGATAATCCCATTGATTTTTTAATTGTCTTTGCTTAAAAGTAGTCAAAAATTTCTTGTTCATTTCAACTATAATTCTATTCCATGACTGGGATTTTAGAGTCCCCCCCGATCTTCCTTCACGATTAACTTCTTCAATACATAGATCAATAAAAAATTTTCTAACCCTCTCATCAATCCAACACGCTCGGTTGCTTTCATTAGAATCCATATCTAGATGCAGCAGAAAAATAAAAATAAACAACTATAAAAATAATCCATATCGACGCTAATTATGTTCAAATATGGAAAATAGTGTAAACTACCATTCATGGAACAGTTGAAAAAATATAAACATACCAAGAATAATTAGTAATAACTAATAAGTAATTTGTAAGACCTAAATCATCTTGGCTACCCAAAAAAAATAGAACTAAATAAATGTATAAATTTTATAATTTTATCGAAATTTCGGCAGCATCTCCTCTTAAAAATGGATAAATAAAATTTTCCTGATAAAGAAAATACATGTATAATACACAATATAATATCTACATAACATCTCATACACAATCCTACATCCACATAACATCTTATACACAATGCGACATCCATATAATATCCCATACACATTAACATTCTAACAAATACATATTATACGGAAATCAAAAGTGTTGCAATATCATATAAACACTAATACCTAACAACAATTGTGTGTGCAAACACATACTTCATAAGATCTTATTTGTGAGGACTCTCTTTCTTTTTAATTCTAACTTGGGTCCATGAATGATGGCATATCACAAGAGATAGTGAAATGTGAAGTTAAGAAACAAAAATTGCCATCTATTGTAAATCTTCTGGATCTTTTTCTAATAATCTGTTGTTTGTTAAACATGGAAGTTGGTGTAGAAATGTTATTGCTACCCTACTTTGATGATTTATGTATGTCACAACATACATGTTATATAGATAGTGCTTTCCAAATGCCAGATGGAAAGTGGTGTGGCCACTAGATTATGGGTGATTTAACTGCCAGACAATGTGTGACATGGTCACCGCTCGCCTTGATATATTCTAGAGGAGCTGAAACCATGTTGGGAAATGCTGGTGTGATATTCAGAAATCAGATTCTTGAATAGATACTGCAGGCTTAAATAAAATATAGAACTTTGAAGTTTAATGGAAAAATAATAAGATACTGGACTTAGCTCTATGCATAATTGCATGTATTAGAAGTATATAAAAATCAAAGCTAATTCAAATAGTTTACCGGATTCAAATAGAACTTTAAGATTTTTTTTTTTTTTTTTTTTTTGTTTCTTTCTATAAACCTCATTTGTTAACCATACTACTATTTTTTTAAAGTTTGTGAAAATGTCCATATATCTAATTTTATGATTTTTTATTTTTATCAAAATAATTATGTATATTGTACAATCACATTTGTTATTTACTTATTTATCCTTGTGAACCTACATTCAACTAAATGGCATAGAGCGATCCGTATACAAAAGAAATAAAATAACAATTTTGGATATATGACTATTTTCATAAATATTAAAAAGTTGACATATGGTTCAGTAGTTTTAAGAAAATATGTAGCGATTAACAATTTCCATGGGTTAAATATTTAAATCATAAATAAAATGTATATACTTAATATAGAGTAAATCCATTATTTTTCATATATCTTCTTTAATATCATTTCAATTATCTATGACTTCATCCTCACAAAAAGACAAAAAATCTCCCAATGAGACTTTTAAATGGTGATATCAAATAAACTTACATAAAACTCCAATATATGGCCTTGAAAAATCCATTGAAACAATTTGTAGTAAATTGTGTATATCGAGGGTATTTCTAATTTCGAGAAATATCCACATTAGGTAAGTCCTCGATACACGTGACATCCTACTATTGGTCAATCAAACTGAGACATAGATTATTTGATTCAATGAACTCAATGGACACCATTTCGTGGATCAAGATTTTTGTATATACAAAAATAGATGGTTGGATTTAAAATAAGTGTATTTTAAAAAATCATTGAATATGTGGGATCAAGCTTAATTTGCTCCCCATTTTCACAAGTCAATTCAATAATAAACACAAAAGAGAAACATGGATTGTAGGCAATACAAACTATTAAATATATCAAGTTCTTTCGCCTAGTATAAGCTAAAAAAGTGATCAAAACATAGTTCGAAATTATAAAATAACTATACTACTATAGAACTCTATTCATTGTCTTTTAGTTAGAAAGTTGGGGTGCAAGTTTAAGGTATCAAAAGATAGTAGACCAAAAAGGGCATGTATTGAGGTAGTGAGAGTAGATACGAACGCATTTGAAATAACATAAAACTTGCCTTTAGATATAAAAAAAATGAATGGAGAAACCAGATTCGTTCACCCAACACCCAATTTTTGGGATGAATATTCATGATGATAATGATACATATTTACATATAGTAGGAGTGATTTCCTCAGCTTCATTGAGGATATCTTAAGTCGACTACTCTATTCTTTAGTCAGTAGATTTTTAAGAGTATTGTGGTGAAAAATTCACAATTTAGAAAACAAACAAGGATGAGTCAGATCGGTTTTGTCCTTAGTTGATTGACAATGTCGAATTCTTGACATAACCAAATTTTTTTTTATTTAATAATAATAAGTAATTCTAGAATAATGGCGCCAGTTTGCTAAACTTGTTAAAGTATCTGAGTGTCCATAGAGAGGAGAAAGGAAATTAGATTTAGAACAGGTGGAGTAACACGGAATAAACTTGAAAGAGTACTAAAAAAAATGTTTCATATTGCTAAAACCTCAAAGATCTAGCTGGGGACATCAAGAAATCCAGGTAATTAGGCACAATTTTGGATGGGTATTGGGTAACACCTAAGAGATCTTCAAGAAAATCTAATAAGAAAATTGTCCAATTATGGTCTAAAAATCGAAACTGAATCAGGTCAAGTTGTAAAATCTCAATTGAAACAATAATAACAACCAAAAATCAAAAGCAAAACAAATCGATGATTCAAACAAAAAATTGAAACTAAAAGAGAAGTTGGGATGATTAGGGTTAATTCAATTGAAATAATAATAACAAACAAAAATCACAAGCAAAGCAAATCGATGATTCAGACAACAAAATTGAAATCAAAAGAGAAATTGGGATGATTAAGGTTTAATTACGTTGCAGGCGATGATGATGCGAAGGATTTTGGCCATGTTAGATGAATAAAAATAAGTAAAATCACCTGATAATCTGCTGAGATATGGCAAGAGAGAACGAGATCAGTCGAGATCAGGTGAGGCGAGAGAGAAGACAACGATTTGGTGAGAGAGAGACCGAGAGAGATGATGAAGATGACAGATCTGGCGAGAGAGAGAGAGAGACGAGAGAGATGCAGTCAATCGGTGCTCAGTCGAGAGAGAGATGCGAGAGAGGAAGAGAGATGCGAGAGAGGAGAGAGATACATTTGCAGTGGTGCTCAGCCGAGAGAGACGAGAGAGACGAGAGAGATGCGAGAGACGGTGGTTCAGTTGAGATAGAGATGAGAGAGGCGATAGAGTTGCAGGTTCAGTCGCGAGAGAGAGAGGCGAGATCTGGCGTTTGCTTTGGAAAGTGAAGACCGTGACAGACGCGGTAATTAATTTTTTTGTGAAGGGCATATTTGTCCACGAAAAAAAAAAAACAGTGCTGAGCGCAAATAGCAATAAGCAATCATCGTTTTTTTTGCGCTGAAAATTTCAGCCAAATTTTCAGCACTTTGTGCTGAATTTTTTCGATAAACAAACGCGCTAATTTTTAAAAGTGCTGAAAATAATTTTTTTAAGCAATAAGCACTAAAAATTAGCGCAAACAAACACCGCCTAAGTCAAAACCCTAATTGAAACCCTAAAAGAAACCCTAATCAAACCCTAATGCTTCTAAAAACTTTATAAATAGGAGCCTCCACACCCTATTTTCGTATCAAAGAAAAAACCCTAGAAAAAGTAGGTGAAGAAGCCTCCACAACCCCTCCAAAACCCTAATTTTGGAGTCCCAACTCCTTCCCTAACACCCCTACTCCTAGTTTAGCCTAAAAAACACCCAAAAACCTCCCAAAAACATCTCAAAAATCCACCACAAATTCAAAGCATTCAGATCCAAGAAGGAGACACCTTGCCTCGGAGATCAGAAATCAGATCCGGAGACAAAACGAAGCAAGGAATACGGTGCAAGGAACTGTTTTTCAGATCTGAGGGAATAGTGCTTTTGCAGATCGAAGGTAAGGTTTTTTTTATTATTTTTTTAATCTAGGTTTTATCATTAGCAATGTAGATCTATTTGGGATAAGTAGAGACCGGCATTGGCCGGGCGGGGTTGGTGCCTAACACCTTCCAACCCCGTAACATGATCCCCGGATTCAGATTTCTATAGTAGATTAGTTCTTTTTATCCATTGTAGGGTCAATTTGGTTCCTAGACCACAATAACTAGGTGGCGACTCCCAAACCTCAAGGGTCAAAAGTGGATCCGCGCACCCCGCGGATCGAGGGCACTTTCAGTAGCTTTGGTTTATGGATCATCTGGCTTCAACTGAAGTCGTTAATCGTCTATTTTACATTAATGCTGATTTCGTACTCATGATATCGAGACGAGTTTCTCCCTTCGTCTCGGGGGCAAAAAATAGTGGTATTCCTTTATTGGCAACCTCGATGATGATAAAGTGAGGTGGGTAGGTGCGTTCCAACCTCGGAGGTCTCCCGTGATCGCATTTGATGGTGCTCGTTTTCTCGTTTTGATTGGTCTTCACGGGGTGACTCTTTATATACCACTTCGGGTTCTTCGTCAATTTGGTTATGATCAGGGTGTGCTCATCCCCGAGAATTTCGATGATTTGGTTGGTCCTTTGTCGACTACACTTTTGAGTCGACTTGTAAAAGAATGGGGTCAAGTTGAGGTTCTAAGTCGACCCATCTTTGCAGGGCACCTATTCCCGGCATACTTGCATTGGATTTGAGAACTTGTTTTTGGGAGACCCTCGGTGTCGATAGTTCCCCAAACACGCTCGGGTGCTTCATCCTTCTTTGATTATCAAGATCGAATTGAGAAGTCTCAAACTGATCATTGTTGAATTCAGGCCATCTGGCTCAAATTCGAGAAGAAGATACAAAAAGAGATTACTCGGCTGATATCTGTCCTTGCCCAGCCTGGATCTAGTGATAAGCGGTGAAATGGCTAGGCTTCGAGCTGAAGTTGCTGAGTTGAGAGACAGACTTACCCAGTGTCCTCATTTTGATGACTTTGCAGGATATTTGGTGAGTCGTGATGCTTCAGATGTCGAAAGAGTGATGATGAGCCAGGCTGCCTGGATTCATGCTTTAGAAGGACGTCTTGACTCATTTTTCATTTCTTACCATGATATCTAACTACCTACGTTGTATTCCCTCTTTTGTATTTTCTTTTCATTATCTGAATGTATATAAAATGTTGAAAGATTAATGCAAAGAAAATAAGTTTTGTACTTACTTGGCCTCAGGTGTATCTATTGTTTTTGAAAACACGAAGTTTGTTGAATGAGTCGTAGATTTGTCGTCATTGGTTAAAATAGTAGTTTTTTTGAAATTCTATTAAATGTCTTTATCAAATGAGTATGATAAATTCAGAGTTTGTAAAATCTTTAGTTGTGATGATCTTGGTATTTTTGCTAAACACAGAGGATACAAACGTCAATTGTTCTTTCAGTTCCTTTAGAGTCATCCCCAGTGCCTTGGTATTTGGAGGATTGTTATCTGCTCGGAACATGGGTTTTCTTGGAAAGATTTCACCATTCACAATTTAAACTCTTGCGGGCCAGGAGTTTTTTTTTTCACCCTTATTGCCCCTGGTGCATTACGATTTTCACCAGACTCGGTTTCCACATTTTTGCCCATCGACGTCCTTTTTGGGATTTTCATCGTACTGGTGACTTTGATCTTACCATAGTCTGATTCTTTTACTCATAGAGCCCTTTCGAGTTTTCACTATGTGATGAGAATATCGTTGTTATTCTGACCGGAGTTAATATTAATCTTACTTTTACCTTACTTGTGGGACAAGTAGAGGATCGAGCCCAAGAGAAAGGAGGAATAGAGTTAAGCTAAGAGGATAAAATTCAAATTAACTAAAAGGAATAAAAAACTATTTTTCTTTGTATTTTTGAACTTATAAGAAGATGTAAAATTGCTAGAAAATGAAATTAAAAGCAAGTAAACTTATGAAATTAAAGCACCATTGGAGATGGATCTACCTAAAAAGTGTTGATGAGAAATTCCTAGTCTCTAGTCTTTTTATAACTCAATCGTAAGGGCTTGGTGTTAGCTCCTTAGATCGAAAAATTTTGCAAATAAAACGAAATGAGGGAACATAAACAAAGTAGAATTCTTTGAAAAACTTCTACTACCAATTATCTAGTTTAAACATATTTTATCTTGATTTAATCTAAGCATAAAGTATTTATATTAAGAATAAAAGGTGCAAGAAACTTAAAGAGAACTCATAAGAATTTTAAATAAAAGAAAGGCATGAAATTAGAAATAACACAAGAACTTACTCTAGGCTTTTCCACTCTCCAATGGAGGGGAACTTAGCCTAATGTCATTGCAAGAGAGAAAAAATAAGAGATGAAAGAACTTTTCTTCATTTCATGGAGAAAATTACAACTTCTTCTTCTTCTATTTCTTACAACACTATTTAGTCAAAAGAAAATAACTAGAAAATGAAAATAGAAAAAATAAGAGAATAAGCTAAGAGTCTTACATTAAAGGAGCCTTGGATAAGTGAACCAATATGGGACCCTTTATCTAGAAATGGAGGCTCTATTTATAGAGAAAAATGTGTGTAGAAGAGTCTAAAAGTAGCCTCCACTTTTCTTTACACAAAAAGACAAAAGAGGAGAATATGAGTTAAGGATTAGGGCATTCCAAAGTGGGCCCAAATTCTTTTGCCTTGAGATTTTGATTTCAAATTGTTAATTTTCTGCATAAGAAACACACGTAATTAGATTTATCTAGTAAATGAATTTATTTATATATAATTAAGCCTAATTAACATGCAACATGGTGTTTTGAGGCTTATCATGATTATTACCTTAAATATGGAGAAATAGGTACAAAAATCAAGATAAATGTCTGGAAAATATGCATATAATTGATTGTTTCGAGACACTCATCACACCCCCAAACTTACCTTTTTCTAGTCCGTAAAAAATAAAACTGCCATATTCGCCAGCACCTCGACTGCATTTAGCGAATGCAGCAAGCCCTTGAACCGCTAGGTTACCCCTAGTAGACGAATTTGACTCGTGAGGGTTTGCAGAAAATATACCCACAAAATTTAAAAATAACTTTGAAGTAAAAATAGTCAAAATCAAAACTTATATTGAAAAGCACAAGTCTTTTTTTGGTTTTGTGAATCAATTGGAAGTACTGCTTTGTATAGAGTCCCAACCATTATTTCTCTACGATAAAACTTAGACTTAAATTGACCTTTGAGCGATAGTGATTCTAACTCAGAAATTTAAGAGATTCGATTTTCTAAAATGAGTTTCAACCTTCTAACTACTCAAGAATAGCTGGAGTAACTTAGGGTTTAATTCTAAACTTAGCATCCTATTTGAGGTAGTGAGAAGTGTGGATATTCACTTTAATACCTCTAAGGGGCTTTATCTGTGATATTCCAGTATACTCACATTTTTACACTTGATGGCTTTCACCCTACTAAAACTTTACATAAACTTTTAGATCTTTAATTTTTTTTTTAAATGTCTCTTTTTTTCTATTACTTCTTCACTATTTTTCTAAGAAAAGTAGACAGTCCTTTTCAAGATACCCAGTCTAATTCAATGGTTGATATATAAGGTATATACAATTCAGTTCTGTTTTTCTTCTAATCAGCCAACCAATGAACAAGGAAGTCAAAGTTCATCAAACTTAGTTTTTCCTTAAATTCTAGGTAGAAAAAAGGTAACAAGCTCTCTTAATACAATCTAGACTCTTGGTAACCTTATTAGAAGTGACTATAAACCAAAAGATAACTTTGCTCTAATTTTTGCCTAAGAGAAACACCAATGGGGACTCTAGATCATAGCTTCCAATGAAAGACTGATTAAATATTTTCACTAAGTGCTTAAAGATACAAGCTAAGATTTTGAGAAAAATACAACAAAGTCGCCAACCAAATATTTTTCAATTTTTTTTATTTGTATAAAAAAAGAAAATAATAAGTGGAAATCCGACCCATACACCCTCTAACTTAAACATTATATTGTCCTTAATATTTCAACATATACACGCAAAGGTAAAATTGAAATTGCCAAAATGAAATGAAGTGGGTTAGATAGCACCTGAGAAAGACCTTACAGTCTTGTTGATATTTAACACAATGTCCCCTGAAACGTGTGGGTTGCCTCCCAGAAGCGCTAAGTTTAACGGCTTTAGCTAGACGAAAACATAGTTAATTTTGATATACGGGGTCATCGAGGAGAAGAACTTCCTCCTGCGGAACATACTCGAGAAAATGTTTGAGACGTTGGCCATTCCCTTTGAAAGTGGATCCGTCCTTAGGATTAAGGACTTCAACAGCACCATGGGGTTAGACTGTTTAGATAATATATGGACCAGTCTATCGAGACTTAAGTTTTCCTGGAAAAAGGTGGAGTCTATTATCATACAACAAAACTCTTTAATTATGAATGAAATTCCTCCTAAGACTGTGCCTATCGTGAAAGAATTTGGTACGCTCTTTGTACCTTTTGGCACAATCATATGAGTCATTTCTAATCTCTTCTAACTCGTCTAGTTGTAACTTTCATTTTTCACCGACTTTATCAAAATCAAAGTTGAGGCGCTTGATCGCCCAATATTCACGATGCTCGAGTTCTACAGGGAGATGGCAGGCCTTGCCAAAAACTAACCGATAGGGAGACATCCCTATGGGTGTCTCGAATGCAGTCCTATAGGCCCAGAGTGAATCACTCAATCTCAAAGACCAATTTTTCCTGGAAGGATTGACTATTTTTCTAAGATAGTATTTATTTTCCTGTTAGAAATCTCTACTTGCCCACTTGTTTGTGGGTAGTAAGGTGTGGCAACCTTATGCGTTATGAGGTATTTCTTCATCAACGCAGTAAAGATCTTGATGCAAAAATACGAGCCACCATCAATTATGATAGCTCGCGGAGTGTCGAATCTTGAAAAAATCGTCTCCTTGATGAATTTTATCACAATCTTGTGATCGTTAGTTCTACATGCCACAACTTTGACCCATTTTGACACATAGTCAACGGCAACTAGGATGTATTGGTAACCCTGGGAGATAGGAAAGGGTCCCATGAAGTCTATACCCCACATATCAAAAATTTCAATGATCAGGATAGGATTTTGAGGCATTTCATTTCTCTTAGAGATTTTTCCTAATCTCTAACATCTATCACAAGATTTATTAGACTCGTGGGCATCACGAAAAATACTAGGCCAGAAAAAACCGCATTGTAAGATTTTCATAGCGGTCTTCTTACCACTGAATTGCCCTTCGCAGGCATGATTATGGCAAAACTCTAGGATATTGACTTGTTCACAGGTTGGAATACAGCGTCTAATGATTTGATCGGGACAATACTTAAATAAGTACGTCTCATTTTAGAAATACCATTTTATTTTCGACAAAAGACAGTTTCTCTTGGCTAGTCATTTTGATTGGGAATTGACCTGTAACTAGGTAGTTGACAATGTCCGCATACCATAAAGCATTGGCTTGAGAGATTTGCATAAGTTGCTCATCGGGAAAGGATTCAGAGATGGGTAAGGACTCTTCAGATGGCTTGTTAACTATCCTAGAAAAGTGAACAACTACGACATTTTCTGCCCTTTTTTGTCTCAAATCTCAAAATCAAACTCTTGTAGAAGTAGAATCCAACGGATTAACCTTGCTTTAGCATCTTTCTTTGATAGAAGGTACTTCAATACTGCGTAGTCTGTGTAGATTACGACTTTAGGTCCTATGAGGTAGGGGCGAAATTTTTCAATGGCATAGACCACTGCTAGCATTTCCTTCTCTGTTGTAGAGTAGTTAAGCTGAGCATCGTTTAGGATTTTATTAGCATATTGGATAACATGAGGTTGTTTTTCAATTCGCTGACCCAAAACAATGCCTATTGCATAATCTGAAGCATCGCACATAACTTCGAATGGAATGCTCCAGTTTTGAGGTTGAATAGTGGGT